>NC_053025.1:234984751-235284751 GCF_003073215.2 Triticum urartu | reverse complement strand
AGTTTTGTAGTTCATTTTGTTTGCTATTAATTCATTCTTTGAGCTAAATGACTCTGAAATTGGAAAGCATTTCAAAATGAACTCTGAAAAGGTTGAAAGTTGGCATGGTATCATCATTTCACCCACATAGCATGTTCCAAAAAGTAGAGAGGGTTACGACAAAAACTTGATGCACTTCGTGTACAAAATGGACAATCACTTTCGAAGTATCGAAGTTTCGAACCATAAGACATGAAAGCATTTCAAATGAACTCTGAAAAAGTTGAAAGTTGGGATGGTATCATAATTTCACCCACATAGCATTTTCTTATTGCGGGAGAAAGTCTTCACTTTTTCTTTGCTTGTGTCATTTGCTTATTGCGTCGTAACCATGGATAATCTTCATTGTTTATCAGGATGCTTGGGTCAGCCTTGACATTGAAGGGAGGAATTTCATGAAACTTTTCATAATCTTCAGACATGTCTGTCTTGCCGTCCACTCCCAGGATGTCCCTTTTTCCTGAAAGAACTATGTGGCGCTTTGGCTCATCGTATGATGTATTCGCTTCCTTATCTTTTCTTTTTCTTGGTTTGGTAGACATGTCCTTCACATAGATAACCTGTGCCACATCATTGGCTAGGACGAACGGTTCGTCAGTGTACCCAAGATTTTTCAGATCCACTGTTGTCATTCCGTACTGTGGGTCTACCTGTACCCCGCCGCCTAACAGATTGACCCATTTGCACTTAAACAAAGGGACCTTAAAATCAGGTCCGTATTCAAGTTCCCATATGTCCACTATGTAACCATAATATGTGTCCTTTCTGCTCTCGGTTGCTGCATCAAAGCGGACACCGCTGTTTTGGTTGGTGCTCTTTTGATCTTGGGCGATCGTGTAAAATGTATTCCCTTTTGTCTCGTATCCTTTGTAAGTCAATACAGTCAAAGATGGTCCCCTGGACAACAAGTACAACTCATCACAAACAGTGTTGTCACCTCTGAGACGTGTTTCCAACCAACTGCTGAAAGTCGTGATGTGTTCACATGTAATCCAGTCGTCACACTGCTTCGGGTGTTTGGAGCGCAGACTGTTCTTGTGTTCATCGACATACGGGGTCACCAAGGTAGAGTTCTGTAGAACTGTGTAGTGTGCTTGAGACCAAGAATATCCGTCCCTGCATATTATTGAGTCTCTTCCAAGAGTGCCTTTTCCAGTCAGTGTCCCCTCATACCGCGATTTAGGGAGACCTATCTTGTTAAGGCTAGGAATGAAGTCAACACAAAACCCGATAACATCCTCTGTTTGATGGCCCATGGAGATGCTTCCTTTTGGCCTAGCGCGGTTATGGACATATTTCTTTAGGACTCCCATGAACCTCTCAAAGGGGAACATATTGTGTAGAAATACGGGCCCCAGGATGACAATCTCGTCGACTAGATGAACTAGGACGTGCGTCATGATATTGAAGAAGGATGGTGGGAACACCAGCTCGAAACTGACAAGACATTGCGCCACATCACTCCTTAGCCTTGGTACGATTTCTGGATCGATCACCTTCTGAGAGATTGCATTGAGGAATGCACATAGCTTCACAATGGCTAATCGGACGTTTTCCGGTAGAAGCCCCCTCAATGCAACCGGAAGCAGTTGCGTCATAATCACGTGGCAGTCATGAGACTTTAGGTTCTGAAACTTTTTCTCTGGCATATTTATTATTCCCTTTATATTCGACGAGAAGCCAGTCGTGACCTTCATACTAAGCAGGCATTCAAAGAAGATTTCTTTCTCTTCTTTCGTAAGAGCGTAGCTGGCAGGACCTTTATACTGCTTCGGAGGCATGCCGTCTCTTTCGTGCAAACGTTGTAGGTCCTCTCGTGCCTCAGGTGTATCTTTTGTCTTCCCATACACGCCCAAGAAGCCTAGCAGGTTCACGCAAAGGTTCTTCATCACGTGCATCACGTCGATTGAGGAGCGGACCTCTAGGTCTTTCCAGTAGGGTAGGTCCCAAAATATAGATTTCTTCTTCCACATGGGTGCGTGTCCCTCAGCGTCATTCGGAACAGCTAGTCCACCGGGACCCTTTCCAAAGATTACATAGTGTAAATCATTGACCATAGCAAGCACGTGATCACCGGTGCGCATGGCGGGCTTCTTCCGGTGATCTGCCTCGCCTTTGAAATGCTTGCCTTTCTTTCGACATTGATGGTTGGTCGGAAGAAATCGACGATGGCCCAGGTACACATTTTTCCTGCATTTGTCTAGGTATATACTTTCAGTGTCATCTAAACAGTGCGTGCATGCGTGGTATCCTTTGTTTGTCTGTCCTGAAAGGTTATTGAGAGCGGGCCAATCGTTGATGGTCACGAACAGCAACGCCTTAAGGTTAAATTCCTCCTGTCTGTGCTCATCCCACGTACGTACACCGTTTCCATTCCACAGCTGTAAAAGTTCTTCAACTAATGGCCTTAGGTACACATCAATTTCGTTGCCGGGTTGCTTAGGGCCTTGGATGAGAACTGGCATCATAATGAACTTCCGCTTCATGCACATCCAAGGAGGAAGGTTATACATACATAGAGTCACGGGCCAGGTGCTGTGATTGCTGCTCTGCTCCCCGAAAGGATTAATGCCATCTGCGCTTAAAGCAAACCATACATTCCTTGGGTCCTTTGCAAACTCATCCCAGTACTTTCTCTCGATTTTTCTCCACTGCGACCCGTCAGCGGGTGCTCTCAACTTCCCATCTTTCTTTCGGTTATCACTGTGCCATCGCATCAACTTGGCATGCTCTTCGTTTCTGAACAGACGTTTCAACCGTGGTATTATAGGAGCATACCACATCACCTTCACAGGAACCCTCTTCCTGAGGGGCTCGCCGTCAACATCACCAGGGTCATCTCGTCTGATCTTATACCGCAACGCACCGCATACCGGGCATTCGTTCAGATCCTTGTAGGCACCGCGGTAGAGGATGCAGTCATTAGGGCATGCATGTATCTTCTCCACCTCCAATCCTAGAGGCCATACGACCTTCTTTGCTTCGTATGTACTGTCGGGCAATTCGTTATCGTTTGGAAGCTTCTTCTTCAATATTTTCAGTAGCTTCTCAAATCCTTTGTCAGCCACAGCATTCTCTGCCTTCCACTACAGCAATTCCAGTACGGTACCGAGCTTTGTGTTGCCATCTTCGCAATTGGGGTATAACCCTTTTTTGTGATCCTCTAACATGCGATCGAACTTCAGCTTCTCCTTTTGACTAATGTATTGCGTCCTTGCATCGACAATGACCCGACGGAGATCATCATCATCGGGCACATCGTCTGGTTCCTCTTTATCTTCAGCAGCTTCACCCGTGGCAGCATCATTGGGCACATCGTCTGGTTCCTCTTGATCTTCACCAGCTCCCCCCGTTGCAGCATCACCGTATTCAGGGGGCACATAGTTGTCATCGTACTCTTCTTCTTCACCGTCTTCCATCATAACCCCTATTTCTCCGTGCCTCGTCCAAACATTATAGTGTGGCATGAAACCCTTGTAAAGCAGGTGGGAGTGAAGGATTTTCCAGTTAGAGTAAGACCTCGTATTCCCACATTCAGTGCATGGACAACACATAAAACCATTCTGCTTGTTTGCCTCAGCCGCATCGAGAAACTCATGCACGCCCTTAATGTACTCGTGGGTGTGTCTGTCACCGTACATCCATTGCCGGTTCATCTGCGTGCATTATATATAATTAAGTGTCCAAATTAATAGAAGTTCATCATCACATTAAAACCAAAGTGCATACATAGTTCTCATCTAACAACATATAGCTCTCCAGAGCATCTAATTAATTAAACCATACATTGAAACTATGTAAAACATTTCAATGCGAAAACAAATGCGATCATAATCGCAACCAAGGTAACAATTGGTCCAACGGCATAATGATACCAAGCCTCGGTATGAATGGCATATTTTCTAATCTTTCTAATCTTCAAGCGCATTGCACATCTTGATCTTGTGATCATCGACGACATCCGCAACATGCAACTCCAATATCATCTTTCTCCTCTTCAATTTTTTTTATTTTTCCTTCAACAAATTGGTTTTCTTCTTCAACTAAATTTAACCTCTCGACAATAGGGTCGGTTGGCATTTCCGATTCACATACATCCTAGATAAATAAAATCTATGTCACGTTGGTCGGCATAATTTTCATAAACAATAAATGAACCAATAGTTATGAAGATAATATACATACCAAATCCGAATCATAGACAGGACGAGGGCCGACGGGGGCGGATACCAAAACCATCGCACTATATGAGATGCAATAATAAATGTAAGAAAATGATACAAGTATCTATCTAAACAGACAAGTAAGAATATTTTTCCTTTCAGAAAGAAGATAAGAACAAGAGGCTCACCACGGTGGTGTCGGTGATGAGATCAGCGCGGGTGATCGACGGCGGTGAAGACGGGGACGGGGCGTGACGGACCGCTAAATCTAGACAAATCTCGAGGAAAATGGAGCTTGGAGGTCGAGCTTCGAGAGGAGAAAGTTTAAGTAGTGTGGCTCAGGCATTCCATCGAACACCTCATGTGCATAGGAGGTGAGCTAGAGCACCACAAACCCCTCCCCTCGCCGGCCAGAGAAAAACAGAGCACTAGAGTGCTCTGCTCGCGGGCGAGGGTATATATAGGCACCACCATTGGTCCCGGTTTGTGGCAAGAACCGGGACTAAAGGGGAGCCTTTGGTCCCGGTTCAGGCCACCAACCGGGACCAATGGTGGTGGGCCAGGAGCGAGGCCCATTGGTCCCAGTTCGTCCCACCAACCGGGACCAAAAGGTCCAGACGAACCGGGACCAATGGCCCACGTGGTACGGCCGGCCCCCTGGGCTCACGAACCGGGACCAATGCCCACATTAGTCCCGGTTCTACACTGAACCGGGACTAATGGGCTGAGCCGGCCTGGACCATAGCCCTGTTTTCTACTAGTGTTCTGAAGATCTTCATAACTCACTCTTATCTTCTCAATGTCTTGCTTTCTTTGAAGAAATTCATAAGAAAGCTTCTCATGATCAGATAAGAGAGTGTTATGATGATCTTGAAGGGTGTCATACTTAGTATGAAGTCTCTGAAGACTTTTAGCCAAAGCTTTAGTGCGATCCATTTCTTCACCCAACATATCATCACTTTTGTATAACATGTTTTGAACCTTTTCAAGAGCCCTTTGTTGTTTTACAGCAATCTTAGCAAGTTTAGAATAGCTGGGCTTAAGGTTTTCATCAAATTCATTCTCACTTGATTCAGAGGAGGTATAGTTGAGTACCTTGGCACCCTTTGCCATGAAGCAATAGGTGGGAGCGTAGTCATCATCGCCTTCATCAGCCTTGTTGGTGAGGTCATTTTCTTCAGTGTCGAAGATAGACTTGCTGACGAATGCAGTAGCGAGAGCTAGGCTTGCCACTCTGGATTCAGACTCCTCAAATATCTCCTCTTCCTCATTTTCTTCACATTCAGCCTCAGAGTCCATTTCCTTGCCAATGAATGCACTAGCCTTCTTGGAGCTGCTCTTCTTGTGATATGAAGGCTTTGAGGATTTTGATGATGAAGATTTTGTGGATTTCTTCTTTTTCTTCACATCATCAGAACTGTAATCCTTGTATTTCTTCTTCTTTGATTCCTTTTCCCACTGAGGACAATCTTGAATGTAATGTCTAGGTTTCTTGCACTTGTGATAGAGCCTGCTCTTGTAGTCACTGGATGAGGAATCATTGCTCCTTGAGGGTCTTCCAAAGCGACCACGTCTCGAGAACTTTTGGAACTTCTTCACGAGCAGTGCTAGGTCATGGCTTAGTTCTTCATGATCACAAAGGCTGCTACCAGAGTCTTCATCTACGGACTCAGATACTGCCTTGGCCTTCAGTGCACGTGATCTGCCATAGCTCGAACCATAGAGATCTCTTTTTTCAGCAAGTTGGAACTCATGAGTATTTAGCCTCTCGAGAATATCAGCAGGATCAAGTTACTTGTAATCAGCACATTCTTGTATCATTAATGTCAGAGTGTCAAATGAGGAATCAAGCGATCTCAGCAATTTCTTCACCACCTCATGGTCGGTCATGTCAGTGGCACCAAGTGCTTGAAGCTCATTTGAGATGTAAGTGAGGCGATCGAAGGTTTGTTGAACATTTTCATTGTCGAGTCTTTTGAAGCGATTGAAGAGATTGCGAAGAACATCAACTCGAGAGTCACGCTGTGTTGAGACTCCTTCATTCACTTTGGACAACCTATCCTCGATAAGCTTCGCTGTCTCCAAAGCACTCACTTTGCCATACTGTCCTTTGCTCAGATGGCCACATATGATATTCTTCGCTCTAGAGTAGAGTTGCTTGAATCTCTTCACATCAGCAGCATTCCGAGAAGGTGTGACTGAGGGAACACCATTTTTCACAACATACCAGAGATCGTTATCAATTGCCTCAAGATGCATTCGCATCTTATTCTTCCAGTAGGGGTAGTCCGTCCCATCGAAGGTAGGACACACAGCAGAGACCTTGATCATACCTGCGGTCGACATAACTAAACTCCAGGCGGTTAAACCAAAATCACACAGAACAAGGGAGTATCTCGCTCTGATACCAATTGAAAGTGCGTTATATCAACTAGAGGGGGGGTGAATAGGCGATTTTTATGAAATTCTTCACTGAGGAATTTGCCGGTGAGGAAATTCCTTAGTGAAGAACTACTAGCAGCAGAATAAGTACTCAAAAGTAAACATAACAGAATACAAGCATAGTCATCATGATGAAATGAAGACAGGCACAGAGTACAGGAAGCGTAAGCACATGATAACATAGGATGAAGACAAACAAACTGAAGAAATTGAGCTGAGGAAATTGAGAAAGTCTTCAGCCAAAGTCTTCAAACACAGATATGAACAAACACACAACACAGTTATGAGGAAATGAAAGAGTTGAGGAAATAGAACCAGTAAGCTTGGTGAAGACAACGATGTGGTAGACTAGTTCCAACTGCTGTCTCAGTTGTACGTCTGGTTGGAGCGGCTGAGTATTTAAACTCGAGGACACACAGTCCCGGACACCCAGTCCTGAACAACAGCTCAGGACACCAAGTCCTCACCGTATTCTCCTTGAACTAAGGTCACACAGACCTCGTCCAATCACTTGTGGTAAGTCTTCAGGTGACTTCCGAACCTTCACAAACTTGGTCACTCGGCGATCCACAATTCCTCTTGGATGCTCTAGACCATGATGCCTAACCGTCTGGAAGAAGCACAATCTTCAAAGGTAACAATCGTCGGATCCACGCAGGATCAATCTCTTCAGTGATGTTCAATCACTTGGGGTTTGTAGGTGTTTGGGTTTGGGTTTTTCCTCACTTCATGATTTTCTCTCAAAGTCCTCGGAGGATGGGTTGCTCTCAAATGACAAGTGTCAGTTTCTCTCGGAGCAGCCAACCAGCTAGTGGTTATAGGGGGCAGCTATTTATAGCCTAGGGAGTAGCCCGACATGATAAGACATAAATGCCCTTTAATGATATGACCGTTAGGTGGATAGATATTTTGGGACAGCTAGCGCATATCACAGCAATGGTCGGAATTTTGAGTAGCAAAATCCTCAGGGCTATCATGTTCCTCACTATGTAGGCAATCCGCACTAGCGAATTCCTAACTCCTTAGTCAGAACAAATTCCTTAGAGACCATAAGAACTTCGTCTCTGTCACTGAAGAATATGACTGGACTGTATGAGATTTCCAATGGCTTCACTCGAAGGGATTGGTGCGTGTAGGATTTTGAGTTGAGCATCACATGGAAATTTTTCCTTAGTATTTCCTCGACCCCCTTTAACAGTACTGTGTTTCCTCTGACTCAAGAAAGAGAAGATGAAACTACGAAAACAAAAGTCTTCACGCTTCATGTTCTTCGAATGAATAGAAAGTCTTCAAGGTCACACCAATTTCTTCACTTTCAAAGTCTTCAGAAAGTCTTCAGAAAACCAAAGTCTTTAGTCGAAGAACTTCATTTTAGGGGTCCACTTTCTCTGTAAATATCAAACTCCTCATAGACTTATAGACCTGTGTACACTCACAAATGCATTAGTCCCTTAACCTATAAGTCTTCAATACACCAAAATCACTAAGGGGTACTAGATGCACTTACAGCAGGGCAAGGGGTGGTCGGTGGCCATGAGGGCTGTTGACGACGGCGACGGCATGCTCGGCCGTGAGAGAGAGGGTGATCCAGGGGAGGGGGTGAGAGCGAGGGAGAGTGAGAGAGCTGGGGTGCATCGTGGCGGTGTCCAGAGAAGCCGGAGCGTTGAGGGGGAGGGGCAGGCAGGCAGGTGGCGTGGCGCCCATGCGCGCAAGCGGCGAGCGCATTCCTCTCGTCCTCCTGGCGCCAGGAGGACGATGACTGGCGTCGGCTATGGGCTGGGCCGATAGCTCGGCCACCTGCTGGGCTCTGGCCAAGGAGGTAAGTCCAGGTTAGTTCCTTTTTTATTTCTTTCTGTTTTCTATTTGTTTTGCTCTGTTTTGATTTAGTAATAATAATAAACTATACTTTTGCTTCTGAAATTATTTGTGGGTGCAATACGGACTAACCAAAAGCCCCGCAACATTTTCAGAATGATTGGAGTTATAAAAGTATTAATAGGAATTTATAACCCCAACTCAATTACAATATGATTTAATTCAAAGACCATAAAGTCCTTGAAAAATGTGCCTGACCTCTGGTTAAGGGTTTAACCTTTTTCGATAAATAATGAACATTTTTGGAAGGGCATTTTGTGTTCATTGAGAACATTTGAATTTGAACCTAGTTGAATTCATTTGGTGCTGGGGTTTGGTCATCCCCATTACATGTTTAAATAAAATTTAAACATGATGCAAGATGCAGATCCAACCCAAGTGCATTACTGAACTAGGGTTGTGACAACTCACCCCCACTAAACAGGAATCTCATCCCGAGAGTCAAGACGTGAGGTATGAGGAAAGAGGGGACAAAAAGCTAATACGATCTTCATGATCCAACTGTCCTTCTCGAAGATGTTGATTCATCGCTTCAAATTGATCTTGATGTCTTTGCTTTCGATATCTTCATCCAACAAGATGACACAAGGGAAAGGAAATTCTACCACAATCGATCTCCTCGAAGTTTGAGCACTCAAGATCAACTCATGGAGTGAGACGAAACAACATCTCTTGAGCTGAGACATAAAACACACATCAGGTGGATGGAAAGAAACAGATGACGAAGGTTCAATTTGGTAGGCAAGAATCCCACGCCTAAGTAAGATGGTGCATAGGTTTCAAAGTAGCGAGGAAGTAATTGCCATGATTCCATGGCGGGACAACTTAGGGAAGGTGTCGGATCACGGGTTCTGGCAGACCTTTGAGGTTCGAACTTTCGGATGCGCGTGAAGTTCTTTCCCTCTTACCGATCTACGCCCTAGCTCACTAAGGTCTTGCGGACGAACTCTACACACTCGCAAGACAAAAGACGCAAGGTTTATACTGGTTCGGGCCACCGATGTGGTGTAATACCCTACTCCAGTGCGGTGGTGGTGGATTGCCTCTTGGGCTGATGATGAATAGTACAAGGGGAAGAACAGCCTCCTAAGGTTGAGGTGTTCTTGTGCTTGGTGTGCTAAGGGTTGGCCTTCTATTAGATCCTATCTCCGTCCCTCCTCCCCTCTTTGTGGTGGCTAGTCCTACTTATATAGGCCCTAGTCCTCTCCCCAAATATTGAGCGGGAAGGGAGCCAACAACGGCGGCCAATTTGAAAGGGCACAACTAGTACAAGCTATCCTGACAAAAGGTGGTCTTCGCCTGCCAGAGGTTCTGGTGGTCACGCCGTCCTGGTCTCCATGATGACCTCCGTCCTACTGTCCTTCTGGTCTTGGTCTCGTTGCACTAATATGGAAACCTTTGCCTGATGCCTGCACTTGCCTCCTTAGCACCAAAGAGGAAACAAGGACGCTGCGCGCGCGGGCGCCCGCCTGGCGCCGATTGTCATGGCTCACGTCACGAGAGCCTCACGAGGTTTGCCCCGCCTTGATATCTCCGCTCCTCGCGAGGCAGCCCGGTGAGGCCGCTCTTGAGGAGGTCTTCCGTCGTCTGCCTCACGAGGCTTGGACCCTCGTGAGGGTCTTGAATGCCTTGTTGATGATGATGGGCCGTACAGACCTGCCAGCACAGCCACGCCATGGGCCGGCAAGTCTGGGGACCCCCATTCCCAGAATGACGACAGTAGCCCCCGGTCCCAAGGTGCGCTCGGGCTTGGCTTTGAGGCAAAGCCAAAGGATCAAGAACGGAGCGCCGCGGGCCCCAAAAGCCCGTGGCCTCGGCTGACGCGTGGTGGTTGATTGATCGTGGGCGTCTCCGCTTCCCCACGCCGCCTCGGCGACTGCCCGACTTGACAAGTCCCTGCGACATGCAAGGAAAATCACCATTACCCGTGATCATGGGAGGCGCCGGTTGGCCTTCTTCTGCTATAAATGGGGAGGGGCGGCGGAGCCCCCGTTGCCCATCTCTTCCTGATTCACTTGCTTCTTCCTCCTTGATCCACCGCTTGCAGCAATGGCGTCGTCGAATAGGTTCTCCGCCGCGGAAAAGGGCAAGGCCCCTCGGGAGGGACCCGGCTCCCCGGCGCCCAAGCGAGGACGTGGCCATCCCCGCAAGCACGCCGCGACCCCCGCTGTGGCCCCCAGCGCTTGGGGTGGCGCCGCGGTGCGCGACAGGAGTCGCTCTGGTCGCGACAGTCCTGTCGACAAGAGGAGACACGCCGTTGTTGTGCTACCTCCCCGACCGCGGTTCCATGCGTCAGAGGTGCTGCCGGAGTTCGTTGTATGATCGGAGGATCCGGTCGGCAGCTGGCACCAGCTCCCCCGCTTCTTTGTCGACGAGCTGCCGACCTTCGGTCCAGGCGGGCTCTGGCTGCAGGCAGATGGTTGTTGCAGCCGAGCTTCTTGGGTCGCGGTCGAGGTCTCCGTCACGGGCAACATTGCTCTGGCCCGCGGTTGGTAGACGTTCGCCCGCGAGCGCGGCCTGGGCAGGCGGTGCACCCTCCACTTCAAGTTCAACAGCGACGCGACCCTCTTCGTGAGGGTGTTTGGGGAAGATGGCCGCCCCGCCGGATGCTGCCCCAAGGTGAACGACGGCGAGGAGGTGCTCAGCCTTGGCGATGGTCGGGACGAGGAGGAGGACGAACCTGCCGGCCGCGCCTCGTCTGGCTATGGTGGCTCCTCCCTTGGCGAAAGTTCCAGTAGCGGCGGCCTTGATCAGCCGCCACGCTGCCGCGCCCGCTTCGAGGGTGGTAGCGGGTCCTCTCGTCGCTGTGCACCAGTGAAGCGTGAGGAGGGGTCCGACTAGACCCGGGACGTCGCCAAGGCCCTGCCCTCGTCGGCTGCTGCAGGGGCGAGCGCCGCTGTTGTTATGTTCCCCTTTCCCTTCCTGTATCAGAATTAAGTCAGCATGGGCACGGAGGGGCGTGTATCGAATCATAACTTATTATCCATTATGCTACGCTTGTTGTTTCAGTGATGTGCGGCTATTTTGCGCAAAGATAACTTAGCCTGGTGCATTCAGGGCGCCCTCCTCCTCACGAGGCGTTTACTTCCGCGTGTCCATCTTAACCTTGTGGTCTGCGACTGCTCAGGAACTAAGAAAAATTCGTTAGGGAGTTTTGCCAAGAGATTTGCCATTCACCCAAGCCTTGACCCGGCGCCTTGTATCGCGGTACCCATGGGGCACGGATTAGGAGAGATGCGCCAGCTTTCGGGCTCGAACGAGGGTGACTCCAGAGAGAAGAAAAACACTCGTGAGGGCATCTGCCTAGCTCCCCCTCGTGAGGTATGCGAGAGAGAGAACACGAGCGGACCAGAGCTGGAAAATGCGGTAAGAGGGGAGGGAATCGAATCAGCAAGGAACACCAAAGGCAAACTTCGATTTAGGAAAAGCGAGCCAACTACGGAAAGCAAATGAAATGCCGCGTCCGGCACCTAATCTATTATTCAAATCTTCTCACCAGCGCGGAGCTAAGTGCTGCCACTAGGCGTGGGAGGGAGCCCCAGGGCCTGAGGCTGGCGCTCCTGAGACTCCGAGGTGTGTACAGCCCCACTCATTATTACGTGAGAGTATCACGAGTGTGGCACCTCGGCTTAGAGAAACCAGAATGCCCCGTATTCCAGCCCAGAGATCGAGGAGAAGTCTTTGGAATACAGCATTGCTTGACATAGAACAAGTCAGCTCTTATTACAAGAATAATAATACAAGGGTCTGATGTTACAAAGAAGCACATCAGCACGGCGACACTACGCCTGCGATACTACACTTTCTCTATGCTAGCAGCGAAGCAACTCGTAGCAGCGGAATACTTTTAGGAGCGGAACAACGGCGAAGGAGGTGAATCTCCGCTCCGCAGGGACTCTGGCTGGGACACGATCTAGCTCGCACGCACGGCAACCTTGACAAGCAATCAAGCAAACATGGCATCACCTACAATCTGGCATGACACGCAAGGTCACTACATTGAATGTACTTGCAAGCTCACAACAACCATAAACATCAAGGCAAGACAATAACATAGCATTAACAGGTTAATTAATTAACAACTAACATGATGAAGCAACTACTAAGCATGGTATGAAACTGATACAATACTAATAAATCACCATCACAGATCTCCATAACCATTCTCTCTTGGCTAACTGGCCCAGAAATATACCATCTCGATCACCTCGTGATCAAAACCAAACAGTGATATTTCCGGCGATCACGACCATGACCAACACTTGGTCTCAAACGGTGATCGTTCCAGCGATCAATACTCTGACCAAAACTTGGTCTCAAACGGTGATCCTTCCGGCGATCACTACCGTGACCAACACTTGGTCTCCAACATCACCATCAACATCCTGCCAATCTATACTGCTCAAAATATCAACATATAATTCACCTATAAGTCATTCCGTCATGTGACTGTTGATCGAATGGTGTGACCTAGTACGAACCCTTGCCCATGACCGAGGACACGGCTATCGATAGATTAAATAAACACACTCTATAGAGGTAGCACACTTTACCCACACCACGAAACCCATGGCCTCGCACTCCCATTCGGGTGGACCAACGGCGTTCCAACAAAACCGATCTACTGCCATGACACTCTCCCGGCCACTCCAACTCACTCCCCACTGGGCTAGTCCTGGGTGGCCCCGTGTCTACCAAAGACACAACGACCACTGTCGTGGCCAAAACAATAAACCGTCCCTAACTGGGACACGTGCACATAACAACAACAACAGGCACACAAGGTTATGTCCGCCTACCTGATCAGGGTAGCGTGCGCCCATAACCTTCCCTCGTTGGAGGCACCGGCGAGAGGCACGACAATAGCATCCTATTAGGACCTTCCCATAAAGGCAAATGTGGTTGCACTGGAGAAAGCCCGGTTCGGTGGCACCTAATCAACTTAATGACGGAATTTATCCCCAAAAATATAACAGTGATAACTGATACTCCGATAACAACTATCAAACTATAATCCAAGTCATAGCAATATCCAACTAATAATCCAAAGCATAATATTGTCATATCAAAATACTCTGAGGACAGTAGCACTGCTATCAGGATGAGTCCCAGACCGATAAGACTACTACTCAAATATCAAGAACTAACTATCCAACTATGATCCACATGCAAGCATCATCTCCAGCATCATACGCCAAAACATAAGACCAACTAGCATCATGATGAAACTAACACTAGCCACTAAGAATCCAAAGGCAACATGTCATCCAAAGTAATACTCCAAAGCATAATACCATCATGAACATAATCATAATAGCCATTAAGAATCCAAAGGCAACATGTCATCCAAAGTAATACTCCAAAGCCTAATACCATCATGAACATAATCATAATAGCCCCTAAGAATCCAAAGGCAACATGTCATTCATATAATCATCAAAATATAAGTACTAGAACTCCAAGCAATATCATGGCAACATCAAGATCACAACAATACTCCGAGAGATGCCATGAACAAATCATACATAGCTACTGCAGTATTTTAAACAAGTTCAAATGAATAAACCACGTCACTGCATTGCAATCATGCAAATGGAGGGTGTGGCTTTCCTGGGGATGAAGAATACACCGGGGAGATGTGCGGTGAAGTCGCGGAAAGATTTGCCGGAAACAGCTTTCTCTCGGAGGGGCTGTTTACGTGCAAGGGCAAAAAGGTCATTTCCACTGTGTCAAACCATAGTGAAAGTGAAACCAACAGAACAGGTTCGATGAAATGAAGATGTGGGCATTGGAATCACCTGATTTGGAGCTACGGTTGAAAATATATAAGGTTTTTTCTGCCAGGGACCTATCTGTGAAAAGATTCCTAATAGGCCCCTGAGTGAGAAAACAGAAAACACATTTTAGGAAATACGTCTTCAGAACTGAGAAAGCGCATTCTGGAATAAAGTAGAGGCGAAATACGCTTACTTCGCAGGAAAACGTACTTTCTAAAGTACGCTTCCACTTAACCACGTGGACAGTGGCGAGGCCGGGCGTGGGGTCGCTGACCTGCGGGTCCCTCAGGGTGGGACCCGTCACTTATCCATGCGGGCAGACCGGATCAACGCCTACCCGCCGACAGGTGGGGCCGCGTGAAGATGGGCCCCGCCTGGCCCGGCTCCTTCTTCCTCCTCCCGCTTGCCCGCGATGCAGAGACGAGGCCGGCGGCCCGACGCGGATTCCCGGTGATTCCGATCACCTCCCGCGGCGTGCGACCTACCGGCGTGATAGGAGCTTGGGGTTGCGTGAGGTACTGGCCATAGCGGACGGCGGCCACGGTGAAGATGGACTCGGTGCTAGGGTCGCGGGGAAGATGGGTGGAGGCGCGGGGTCTATCTGGAGTGGTGGTGTAGGGCTCTGGTGATGGCCAAGAAGAAAGGGAGGGCTTGGTTGCCGCCAATTTAGGTGGGCACCAACGGCGGCCATGGCGGCCATAGGAGGGCTCAGGAGCTCCTAGAGCTCGTTGGAGAGGCTGGGCAGGACCAAAGGAGTGAGGGGAGGCGAGTGGTGTGCTCGGGAGGGGCACGGAGAGGGCTATATATAGGCGGGGCGAGGAGGGAGGTCGTGGACACGTTGCCGTGGCTCGGGTGCCGCCGCTCGCGTCCGGCGATGCTCTGGCGAGGCCAGCGATCATGGGGAGGCGCGGGAACGCAACGAGGCAGGAGCGGACGAGCGACAGTGAGGCACAGGGCAAGAGGGGCCGAGGGCGCAAAGGAGAAAGACGCTGAACGCCATTAAAGCTCAGTCGGACATAGTGCGCCCGTGGGCGCGCAGCGACGAGAGCTAACAGAGGGACTGGCGAAGGGGCAAGTGGCTCTAGGAGGACGGCGACGATGCGGGGAACACGCTGGACAGGCCCGTGCTTGCTGAGACGCCGAGCAGAGGAGGGGCCCGAGCAAGAAGACGTCCTGGGCGCGGCCAAAGCGTGCCAAAGCGGTGGTCACCGCGTGAGCTGGAGAGGAGAAAGTGCTAAGGGTTGGCAAACATTGTCTAATGGTAAGTCCTTCCTGGGTAGGTTACAACCACGGTGGTAGCTCGGTTAAAAGTGAAGCAGGTAAATGGTAAGTAAGCTCTGAAGTTTACTACATCAATCGGAACCATGATGCAGTGATCAACAGATAAATGCTAATGGCTAAATAAGCTGTGTGGGAGGTTTAGGATAGGAAGGACTCTAGTCCTGTGAAATTTTAGGTGATTTGGACCAATGGTTGATATAGTTGCTTTGCAACTGACCAAAATGGTCCAGTAACTTGAGCATGATGATGCACTCACATGAAGCATCAACTTGAGCTCAAATTTGGCAAGGCTTGATGATTTCATCATATAAAGACGCTGTAAAATTTTCATACCAATTGGATTCACCAAAATGGTACTTGCTTCACAAACATCCTTGTTGACCATAAACTTGCAATAATTCTAGAGAAATATTGGCTAGGTGAACAGGTGCGAAATTTGGTGGATAGAAGTTATTTGGGTAGGAGAATGCCCTGGTAAATGTTCAGGCAAAATGAAGTAATATAAAATATACTTTCTTCACAACCTGAAAATATTGACAGAATCAAAGATTTCATGTGGTGCTCACATAGATCAATGGATGGAGCTGAAATTTGGAGGAGTGAGATAATATGAGCACATGAAGGATTGTGCAAAATTTCAACTCATCTGGATAATCCTAGCTAGTACTTCCTTCACAAAAGTTTCCCTCAGACAGGAACTTTGAAAAATCACTGAGGAAGTTTTGGCACTGGTCAATTATTTGGATGATATATCATGCCCAAAATGTTTGGGGGCAAATGGGCAAAGATAAATAGCATTTGCTTCACAATATGCCATTTAGGATAGAATAGGAAATGAATTTATTGATCATGATGGGAAATATGGCCAATGAAATATTTTGCCATATTTGAGGAATATATGACCCAAATAATTTATAAGAATTATTTGGGGGGTTTTGGATTGGCAGAAATATGGGTTGCTTTACAACCTAGGGCAGACAGGGTTATTCCTTTAATAGGAAAAAGGAATATTCCTGAGAAAAAGAAATTATGGTTTGGTCAAGGAGTGAAGTGACATGATCTTGGCAAAGTTTTTAGGATGATGATCCACTTGGGAGAAGAAATGAAGATGATTTCCCAGGTGACAAGGCCAGGGAACCACTCCAAAAAGAAAAACAAAGCAAAAACCAGATAAATCAAAAGAAAAAGAAAGGGCCAAAATCCAGCCTATTACAGCTCTTACCCCCTTAAAGAAATCTCATCCTCGAGATTTAGTTGCTCAGGGAACAAGTATGACTTTAGGACACCGTTTCCAACTCGGGTATCCTTTTTCCTTTATTTATTGTTCCCCCAAGAATTTCATACGAATTTCTTCCCTTGCTCTGGGTGGTTTGCTTCACCTTCCCCAAATCCTGACAGGTCTTTGCTCATATACCAATTTAATTTTACTGATGTTGATTCCCCATACCTGTGGTGGTATCCAATGGATCTAAGCATAAATTTTCTTTTGGTCATGAAAACATTTTTACTTCTGTCAAGGGGTTGCTTCCAATAAATGTAGGCCTTCTGGTTTCAATAAATGCTGAGAATTGATCATGGCCATCTTCTGACAGGATCTGATTGCTCATAGGTGGTACTGTTTTTTAATTTATTTCTTTGGCTCGAGCGTGAGATATGTACCAAAGATCTGACTGCCTTTTGTCAGGAGCAATATAACGGTGTATGGAGTTATAGATGTGTCATGCCTCAAATATTTACAACTTGAGATTGGACAAATGTTTTTCCTGACAGACTGACCGTGTACTTGATTTCATCGGCGAGTATACCGGGTATGAGCTGATTATTCGGCTTTTGACTTTCTCTTTTTTTGGTATACCCATCTTTGGTAATACGCTGTGATATGTCTTAACACTGCCGCTGAGGTCAAACTGTTGAGGTTGCAAAGGAATCTTGGATCTGACAAAACAGACTTGGATATTCCACACTAACCATTCCAAGCGGGTCAGCGAGATATGAAATTCTGGTAACACAGAGTAGGCCTCTGAGGGTATGCCTTCGTGGATCCATATGGAATTATGGCCTCTAACTGATTTGGGTATCCGGACCCTGATGGTCATGCCAAAATCATCATACCTTTGTTGTCAGTCTCACCTTTTAACGGTCATGATTTTCTTTGTTAGGATACCTTACTGAAATAACCTGGCCACAATTGTCATTGATTCTTCGTATGACCATGGACGCGATTAGTGCAATATTGTTGGCATTATTCCTTTGTGCCTGTTTTTTGACCTGAGTCCGCACACATATGACATAGGTTCGGAGCTTGTAGCTGTACAAAGCTCATTGCTGAGTCCAATCATACAAGAAAGTGACAAGAGTTCATATATCACCTTGTCAGGCGCGGGAATAATTGCCTTTATTACCATTGTCAAGACTGTAAGAACATGCGGAGCCCCCATGTTTGGTTTTGGTAATTGATGACAAACTCTATGGACTAATGGTTGCCTTGAGTTATTTGAAGGTTTTTTCCATAGGCTTTTCATGGAATACATGTGTTGGTTTCAAGGAGAGTTTGTGTCGACCAAGGTGCTATTCAAGGAATTACCTAAAGATTGGTCTTGTGAGAGGTTGATCAAGACTAAGTCAAGAGTGAATCAAGTTGATCAAATCACAAAGCATAGAAGATGTACCGAGAGGGATCAAGTGATCCCATGGTATGGTAAGCATTGACCATTACGCTTTGTGTTCTAACCCATAGTCTTCATGAGAGTTCTTTGTGGGGTTAGGTTGCGGTGTGCACGTTCAAGTGATGCATCACGAAGAGATCAAGTCCTTGAATATTGCCCTCCATTGTGGTGACAATGGACTTGTGAAGATGTGCCGAAAAGTGGCTCACCCATAATGGAGTATGGGGGAGCAATCTACTAGTCTTCACCGAGCCAACGCAATCAAGAAAGGTGGTTCTACTTGAGGAAGTCAAGATCATCTACATCTAGCTCAAATGGACTTTGTGCAAGGCAAAGGTTTGGCCATGATAGGTTCTCTATTCTACCGGTCTCATGGTGGTAGTTTGGAGACCGGGTTATAGGACCGTTTGTCGTACTATCAAGGGGGGGCTCTCAAGTGAGTAGCTTGATCGTATCGTTCGTAGAGAGCTCAAACCATTGCATGCTTGCATCATCTTTCTTGGTTCTTGTTTGGTTCTATTTGGGAGTCTTAGAGCTTATGGTCATCTTGATGACAAGCTTGAGTTCATCGAAAACGGAGTTCGCATGCATCTTGTATGATGTTTTCGGTGTTGGAGGTTTTACCGGTCTTATCCGAGGAAGGGTTCTCACCATTTTATTATGGTCTTTTTCTCATTTTCTTCTTATTGATATTTCTATCAAGATTGTGTTAGACCATGCCGTTAGCTTTCCAACAAACTTGGTTTCGTTGAATTCGGAGTCCGTTTGCAGAAGTTGTGGCTGTTTTGGTAAAGCATGCAGCGGTACTACCGCGGCTAGAGCAGATGAAATTTTTTACTACCGCTCCTGAGCTATACTACCGTGGCTACTGAGCGGTAGTACCGCTCCAGACCAATATCTCGTGTTTTGCTCAGCGGAAGTAGGCACGGAAGTATTTTTTGTACCGCTCGCAAGCAGTAGTACCGCTACCATTTGCGGTAGTACCGCTATCCCTAGTGCCACTCCGGCGGTTCTACTGAGTGGTAGTACCGCTCCAGACCAATATCTCGTGTTTTGCTCAGTGGAAGTAGGCACGGAAGTATTTTTTGTACCGCTCGCAAGCAGTAGTACCGCTATCCCTAGTGGTAGTACCGTGAGGTCGAGAGGTAGTACCACTCCGGCGGTTCTACTGGTCACACTCCGGCGGTTCTACTGGTCTTTTTCCTCCTCGTTGTTGTTTTTCAAAGAGGTACTACCGCCCTAGCGGTAGTACCGCTCCTTGGAGTGGTAGTACCGCTCTGTGCTGGTTGTGAGCATAACGGTTGGATTCTTCCCCACCTATAAAGGGGGGTCTTCTTCCCCAATGAACCTTATCCTTTGAGCTCATGTTCTTCCCTCATTGTTGACCTTCTTCGAGCTTGCTAACTCTCAATCCCTCCATGGATTCTTTCTAGTTATTGAGGGAAAAGAGAGAGGAGATCTAGATCCACATTTCCACCAATCACTTTCTCCTCTATGTGAGGGTAACCCCTTGGATCTAGATCTTGGAGTTCTTCGTGTTCTCCTTCTTGTTCTTCCTCTCATTTTCCTCCCTAGCATTAGTTGCTTCGGTGGGATTTGAGAGAGAAGGACTTGGGCACTCCGTGTGCCCTTGACATTGCATTTGGTGCATCGGTTTGAGTTCTCCACGGTGATACGTGTAAGTGAAGTTTGAGAAGCTTATTACTCTTGGGTGTTTGGGCACCCTAGAGCTTGTTCCTCTTAGGTTCCTTGGCGCCCTAGACGGTTGGTGTTGTTCGGAGCTCAATCATTGTGGTGTAAAGCTTCGGGCAAGCGTCGGGGTCTCCAATTAGGTTGTGGAGATCGCCCCGAGCAATTTGACGGGTACCGGTGACCGCCCCCAAGGGTTGCCAAAGTGTACAGGTTCGGTGACCGCCCCCAAGGGTTGCCATTTGTACGGGTTCGGTAACCGCCCTCAAGGGTCCCTTAGTGGAATCACGGCATCTTGCATTGTGCGAGGGCATGAGGAGATTACGGTGGCCCTAGTGGCTTCTTGGGGAGCTTTGTGCCTCCACACCGCTCCAAATGGAGATTAGCGTATGCAAGGGTGTGAACTTCGGGATACATCGTCGTCTCCGCGTGCCTCGGTTATCTCTTACCCGAGCTCTTTACTTATGCACTTTACTTTGTGATAGCCATATTGTTTCTTATCATATATCTTGCTATCACCTAGTAGTTTATCTTGCTTAGCATAAGTTGTTGGTGCACATAGGTGAGCCTAGTTGTTGTAGGTTTTGCACTTGACAAATTAACCACTAGGTTTATTCCGCATCTGTTCAAGCCTAAACCGTAATTATTTTAAAACACCTATTCACCCCCCCTCTAGGTGACATCCATGATCTTTAAATTGGTATCAGAGCCTCATTTCTCTTTATTAGGCTTTACCGCCTAGAGAGTAAAGATGTCGACTAGGGGATTAGGATTCTCTGACACTCTTAGTTTCGATGGCACAAATTTTTATGTTTGGGTAATTCGCATGCTTAATCTCTTTAGGGTCATGGACCCAAATTTAGAGCAAATTTTAGATATGGGTTTTTCTCCTCCAAAGGATCCCAAAAGATTATCTTTAGAGGATGAGAAAAACTCTTATCGCAATGCTCAAGCTTCTAATGTGCTCTTTGATGCTTTGAGCAATGTAGTTATACTTCAACTCATGCCATTTCGGGATGCTCATGAGTTGTGGAGAAAGCTTCAAGATAAATATGGCGTGTCCAAGTTTTGTGGGGATGATTTTTCTCCATCCACCTCCGGCCGTGTTGAGTTCTCAACTTATTCTACTTCACCTACATGTGGTTTGCCACAAGGTAATGAAATGGTCAGTAGTGTTGGTCATTGCAATGATGATAGTATGCTTATTGTGGATGATACTTCTTCACTATCTTATTGCAATGCATCTTCTTTGTACTTTAACACTTCGAGCACCATACATGTTTCACATGCTTGTGTTGATAGTCCGTGCATATCCTGTAGAAACTGTTTGACTAAATCTCATGATGATATGCTTGCTATATCTTGTTGCCATGATAAAAATGCTTGTATTTCCTCGAGTTGTGGTGCTAACAATGTAGAGGAAACCCAACACTCCATGGAACAAGATGTGGTTTTAAATGGTGCTTCAAGGGATCCTACATCATCATCTATTGCTTTTTGCCTTGTGGCTAAGGCTTCAAAGGTATCTCCTACTTTGAAACCCAATATGTCTCTTGATGATGGTGTTGATGCTAATGATGATGAGGATAATCATGAAGAGAATGATAATGTGGCCTCCTTCAAAATTAAGGGGGAAATGGTTGTTAAAGCTCTTCACAAAAATAAAATTGCTCGTTCCAACTTCATGGAAATCATTTCCATTGGCATTGAGGGCAAGAAGTACATTGACGAGTTGGAATCTCATCTCGAGGAGCGTGAGGTCACCATTGAGAAAATGGAAGTCATGAGCGTGATAACGCTAATGAGATCGTGGACCTCCCTCAAGCTCTTGAACTTGAATAAACCACCAAGGAATCTCTTGAGGAGACTTTTGCTCTAGAATTATCTAGAGTGAGGGAATCTCGTGATAGAGCTCTTGAGGTGGACAATGATTTTGAAACTAAAAATGAGGAGCTTGAAGTTGCACATGCTAAACTCCTTGAGGCCTTTGAGCACCTCGAAAATGGCTCAAGGGTCATTAAGAGTGAGCTCATAAAACTCATCGAGTCTCATGCTCAACTTAAAGCTTCATATTCAAAAGAGCTTCCCAAGTTATGTTCTCCTGTTGTTGCTAATGATGATGCTTGTGCTACTAACTCTATCTCTTGTGAAGCATCCATATTGAAGGAGAGTGTTGAGCTAAGGGCTCAACTTGAGTTGCTATCTAGCAATTATGGGATGTTGGAAGAAAATCATGTAAAGCTCACAAGCTCTCATGATGATCTTCTAGTATCCCATAATGTGCTAAAGTTAGCTCATGAGGTTGTGCTTGCTAAGGTAACATCTAGTGAGCCTCATGTGGATACTAGCACTACTTTTATTCAAAATGCTATATTGCCTTGCTCTAGTCCTTGCGATTCATCCATGCATAACATTGGTACATCTTGTGATGAATTGCTTTCCTTGCCTTGTTGCTCTAACAATGAAGCTTATACTTCCTCTAGTACTTGTGTTGAGACTAACCATATAGAGGAAATCAAAGAGCTCAAGGCCCAAGTCACTTCGTTGAAGAAAGATTTGGAAAAGTGTCATGAAGGGAAGGCCATACTCAAAAATATCTTGAGTGTGCAAAAATCCCCCAATGACAAAGGTGGACTTGGATTCAACTCCAATAAGAAGAAGAAGTCCAAGAGCAACAAGAAGAAGGGTCAAAAAAAGTCAAGAATTCGGCCAAGATCATTTGCTTCAAGTGCAAAATTGAAGGGCATCATGTTAGATCTTGCTCCTTGAAGAAGAAGGCCATTAGTGAAAAGCAACAAGGGAAGCGGCCACAAGTTCATTCTCATGCTCAACCTCAAGTTGAAGAAAGGCCTCTTCACAAGAAGAATCAAGCTAATGCTTCTCAAGTTGAGAAATCAAGTGAGAAGAAAGTTAAGAGTACACGTTGCTACATATGTCATGAGAAAGGTCACCTCGCTTCTTCATGAACTAGTGGTAACTTATCCAACCCAATTATTATTGATGATGTCTATTCTCTTGGGAAGGATAAGGTTGGCAATGTGGTTGCCAAGTTTGTTGGTACTCAAAGTGGTATGAAGCAAAGAACCATTTGGGTAGCCAAGCCTATTGTGACTAACCTCTTAGGACCCAACTTGGTTGGGGACCAACAAGCTCAAACTTGATCAACAGGTGATGTTGGAGGTTATTGGAGACTTGGCTACATTATGAAGAATTAAGGGGACTTCATCATTCTTATTGTCTCAAGCCAAGTCATTTGGATTATCAAGTTTCTATCTTATATCCAATGTTCCTCCTTGCGGCAACTCGTGCTTAAAGTTTTTACTTTGATAGTTACTTGCCCCTTTGCATGTTTGGTTTCGTTCCTTGCATGTGTTTGTATATGTTGTGCTTCCAACTTGATTATCTTGAGCAATCAAGTATGTGTGTGTTGGTTTGCACATCATGTACATGTGTGTCATGCGTTGAGCCTTTTGCATCTTGTTTATTTCTTAGTTGGCTCTTGTGAGTGATTAATGGAATATCCCATTATGGGGGAGTGATGTGCTTTGTGCACCTCACGGTGCTATAAATGTGTGTACATGAGTAATACCATCTAGTATTGATATTTCAAGATTATCTAGTCGCTATGTGGTATGTCTTCTCATGAGAAATTCAAATTCTAAATAGTCCATTAATTATCTCTTGTTGGATCCTTTTATTTGCCTCTTGTTTATCCTTAATTGGTATCACATTATGGGGGAGTAATATGCTATGTGTATATTACTAGCCAAGAAAATGTGTACATTTTAGATATTGTCACCTAGAGTTGATATTGTAAATTAGCTTGTTTCTAGGTGGCATGTTAGCTCTACAAGTTGCAATTTGCTTTTTGTTTGGTGTGAAGATGATGTCGGATATCCTTGCTATCTACCACTGGGAATTATTTCCATTTACTTCTTGTCTTTTGACAATTGGTACTCACTTTTGTGGTAGAATTTATTGATCATCTTTACATTGGTTGTAGCCTTTATTTGCCTTTTCTCTTACCAAGGATTGTATCAACTCCCTTTGTCTTCCATACCACTTGTGGATCTTGTTTATTTCTTGATCTTGTTTAGTGTTTTCTAGATATAGTGAAAGTGGTGATCCCACCTTGTGCATTTTTTTTTCAAATGAAATTTCTCTCTAATGCACTAGTCTTGAGGGAGCTATCCTATTTTCTATAAAACACTCTTCTTGCGATCCTTATCAAGTGTGTGTTGGTGGAAGGCAAGCCGTTTTCACTTTGGTACTTTGTGCCATCATGAAACTTTGTAGAGAGCTTGATATGTTTGGAACCATCCTCTCTTTTGGGAGTTTGATATCGTTTATTTTGAGTGCGCCATTGGACATCTCATTCCTTGATGTATCTTTCAATTGATATCCTCCAAGTGATGATTTATTCATTTGGTATCTTTTCTTTACTTGGTATTTCTTTGTCATTTGGTATCGGTTCTTGAAAGTCTTTAGCATGCATATTAACTTCATGTAGTATCTTTGGCATGCTTTCTTTCTTTGACCCAATATATAGGGGAAACTCCACCAAGTCTCAAAGTGGATGAGATGTGCATGAAATTCTATTTCATATCAATGTGCACATATTTATGTGGAGTTTGTCCTATGTATTGGTGTTTCTAACTCTATGGTCCCAATGAGTTTGGGTACCATTTTGTTTGTGTTGTTGTTCTAGGGACTATTGGAGATGCATTGGATGCTCGTCTCACTCACAACGAAGGTGGTGTCACCATGTGCTTATTGGAGTTGAGCTAGGATGATCAATGAACTACTATCTACCTTCAATTGGTATCTACTACATCCTTCCAATGTTAACTCGGTAACAAGTATCTTCATATTCTTCATGCACACATTTCTTGCATTAACCTTGTGTATGTTGTATCATGGCATGGTATTCATTCATTCTTGTGATACTTGTTTCCTTTCTCAAAGCACCCCAACAATGATCTCTTGTTGCTAGTTGTGATGTCTTTATTGTTCGTGTGTGGACTTCATTTATATACAATAAGACCATATCTAGCCATGTGCTATGCTTCCAAGCAAATATCTTATTTGTATATGTACGATCTCCCTTTGGATATCTTGTTCCTCGTGTTGTAACTATTTCGGGTGTACATCCTTCTTTGTAGATATATATCATCATGATTTCATCTACCTAGAATCATATACACTTGAGATAAGTTGCATATCTAGTTGATATCCTTTCTTTCACGTCCACCTTATCATTCTTATGTTATTTCTTTGGTGGCTCTGTGAAAGCTTTTGCCTTGAGTGCGTGTCTTATATCGTTGCATCTTGATGCACTCTTGTGTGGTGAAGATTATTTTCCTCATGCTTATCTTTACGAGGCTTTTGCCATCTTAATTGGTATCCCTCGTCTTGACGAGGCTTTCATCCTCTATCTTCACCACAGGTTGTCACAAGCATAGGTTCTTTATATGCTTATTAGTAAGCTTGTGAACCCATTTGCTAGTTGTGTGTGGGAATGATAGGCCTTGCACCGTGTGCCTCATTCTTTCAAGACTTTATTAATGCTTAATGCTCATCCGTACATTAGTCTTCTCAAGTGCATTGCCTTGACTCACACACATAATTTTGGTTGAGCCCATTCTTATGTTGCCTCTTTTACTTGTTACTCAACCATGGGTTTGTTGCAAGTACTAGGCTTGGTTTCCTATATGCTCACTTGCACTTGTTGTAAGTTTCTATTGATTTTATGGGAGCTATGATCCTATTTTGTGCACTTTGTATCCAAATACAAATATTCTTATGTGTGCACAAATCATGGGGAGCCTCTCTAGTTTCTTCAGAACACTCCTATGCTCATATCATAATATCCTTTTTTCTTGTGGCTCGTAGGATCTTTGGTCTAGTTGGTTCAATTGATATCCTTTGATTGCTTGCTTCAATTGGTATCTTTTGATTGCTTGATTTCTTGCGTCTCTCTTTGTTATGTCCTTGTGGCATATCTTCCTTTAGCAATCTTGGTGCCTAAATATAGTTGGTCTTACTCCAAGTATTACCTTTGGATATTGATACATCCATTTTGCATCATGCTTTAATATCGATATTTATTGCATTATGGGATGATATTTCACATTATCTCACAATACTTATGGCTATTCTCTCTTATTTTACAAGGTTTACATAAGGAGGGAGAATGCCGGCAGCTGGAATTCTGGGCTGGAAAAGGAGCAAATATTAGAGACCTATTCTGCACAACTCTAAAAGTCCTGAAACTCCACAGAATACCTTTTAATAAATAATGAAAAATCCTCGCCAAAGATGAAGACCAGGGGGCCCATACCCTTTCCACGAGGGTGGGGGGCGCCCCACCCCTAGGGCGCACCCCCCTACCTCGTGGGCCCACTGGTGGCTCTCCGATGACCATCTTCTGCTATATGAAGTCTTTCGTCGAGAAAAAACCAGAAGCAACCTTTCGGGATGAAACTCCGCCGCCACGAGGAGGAACCTTGGCGGAACCAATCTAGGGCTCCGGCAGAGCTGTTCTGCCGGGGAAACTTTCGTCCTGGAGGGGGAAATAATTGCCACCGTCATCACCAACGCTCCTCTCATCATGAGAGGGCATTCTCCATCAACATCTTCATCAGCACCATATCATCTCAAAACCCTAGTTCATCTCTTGTATCCAATTCTTGTCTCCAAGTCTGGGATTGGTGCTAGTAGGTTGCTAGTAGTGTTAATTACTCCTTGTAGTTGATGCTAGTTAGTTTAATTGGTGGAAGATCATATGTTCAGATCCTTTATGCATATTATTACCCTCTTATTATGAACATGAATATGCTTTGTGAGTAGTTACGTTTGTTACTAAGGACAAGGGAGAAGTCTTGCTATTTGTAGTCATGTGAATTTGGTATTCGTTCGATATTTTGATGAGATGTATGTTGTCTAGCCTCTAGTGGTGTTATGTGAACGTCGACTACATAACACTTCACCATTATTTGGGCCTAGAGGAAGGCATTGGGAAGTAATAAGTAGATGATGGGTTGCTAGAGTGACAGAAGCTTAAACCCTAGTTTATGCATTGCTTCGTAAGGGGCTGATTTGGATCCATATGTTTCATGCTATGGTTAGGTTTACCTTAATACTTTTGTTGTAGTTGCAGATGCCTACAATAGAGGTTAATCATAAGTGGGATGCTTTTTCAAGTAAGAACAGAACCCAAGCACCGTCCACCCACATGTCAAATTATCAAAGTACCGAACGCGAATCATATGAACGCGATGAAAACTAGCTTGACGATATTCCCATGTGTCCTCGGGAGCGCTTTTCCTTATATAAGAGTTTGTCCACGCTTGTCCTTTGCTACAAAAAGGATTGGGCCACCTTGCTGCACTTTATTTACTTTTGTTACTTGTTGCTCGTTACAAATTATCTTATCACAAAACTATGTGTTACCACTTATTTTAGTACTTGCAGAGAATACCTTGCTGAAAACCGCTTATTATTTCCTTCTGCTCCTCGTTGGGTTCGACACTCTTACTTATCGAAAGGACTACGATAGATCCCCTATACTTGTGGGTCATCAAGACTCTTTTCTGGCACTGTTGCCGGGGAGTGAAGCGCCTTTGGTAGGTGGAATTTGTTAAGGAAAAATTTATATAGTGTGCTGAAATTTACTGTCACTTGTTACTATGGAAAGTAATCCTCTTAGGGGCTTGTTCAGGGTATCTTCACCTCGACCAGTAGAGCAAAGAGTTGCTCCTCAACCTACTGAACCTATTGAAAATGAAATTCCTTATGAGTATCCTTCGGGTATGATAGAAAAACTGCTAGCTAATCCTTTTACAGGAGATGGAACAAGGCATCCTGATGAACACCTAATATATGTGGATGAAGTTTGTGGATTATTTAAGCTTGCAGGTATACCCGATGATGTTGCTAAGAAGAAGGTCTTCCCTTTATCTTTGAAGGGAGACACATTGACATGGTATAGGCTATGTGATGATATGAGATCATGGAACTATAGAAGATTGAAATTGGAATTTCATCAAAAGTATTACCCTATGCATCTTGTTCATCGTGACCGCAATTTTATATATAATTTTTGGCCTCGCGAAGGAGAAAGCATCGCTCAAGCTTGGGGGAGGCTTAAATCAATGTTATATTCAAGCCCCAATCATGAGCTCCCAAGAGAAACAATTCTTCAAAAAAATTATGCTCGGCTTTCTGAAAATAATCGCACCATGCTCGATACTTCTTGTGCTGGCTCTTTTATGATGAAGACTATTGGATTTAGATGGGATTTATTTGACAGAATTAAATGCAACTCTGAAGATTGGGATCTCGACAAAGGTAAGGAGTCAGGTATGACACATAAGTTTGATTGTGTTAAATATTTTATGGATACCGATATTTTCCGTAAGTTTAGCACTAAATATGGACTTGATTCTGAGATAGTAGCTTCTTTCTGTGAATCTTTTGCTACTTATGTTGATCTCCCTAAGGAGAAGTGGTTTAAATATCATCCTCCCATAGAAGTAAAAGTAGCTGCACCAATTAAAGTTGAAGAAAAGACTGTCACTTATAATGATCCTGTTGTTCCTACTTGCTATATATGTTGAGAAACCACCTTTCCCTGTTAGGATAAAGGATCATGCTAAAGCTTCAACTGTGGTTCGTAAATGCAATATTAAAACATATACACCTCCTGAGCAAGTTAAAGTAGAACCTAATATTGCTATTGTTAAAGATCTCTTGTCTGATAATATTGATGGGCATGTTATTCAGTTCTGCGATGAAACTGTTAGAATTGCTAAACCTTGTGCTAAAGATAAACATAGACATGTGGTAGGCATGCTCGTTATTTCTGTTAAAATAGGAGAACATTGTTATCATGGCTTATGTGATATCGGTGCTAGTGCTAGTGTTATACCTTATGACTTGTATAAAGAAATCAAGCATGAAATTGCACCTGCTGAGTTAGAAGATATTGATGTCACAATTAAACGTGCTAATAGAGATACTATTTCAGTAGTGGGAATTGTTAGAGATGTTGAAGTCTTGTGCGGGAAAACTAAATATCCTGCTGATTTTCCTGTTCTTAGTTCCCCACAAGATAGCTTTTGTCCCATTATATTTGGTAGACACTTCTTGAACACTGTTAATGCTAAGATAGACTGCGAAAAGAATGTTGTTACTATTGGCTTGGATGATACGACTCATGAATTTAATTTCTCTAAATTTAGTAAACAACACCGTGAAGAAGAATTGCCTAGTAAGGATGAAATTATTGGTCTTGCTTCTATTGCCGTACCTCCTAGTGATCCTTTAGAACAGTATTTGCTAGACCATGAGAATGATATGTTTATGAATGAAAGAAGGGAAATAGATGAAGTATTCTTTAAACAGGAACCTATTCTGAAACACAATTTGCCTATTGAAATCCTAGGGGATCCCCCTCCAGCTAAGGGTGATCCCATGTTTGAGCTTAAACTGTTGCCTGATAACCTTAAATATGCTTATCTTGATGAAAAGAAGATATATCCTATTATTATTAGTGCTAACCTTTCAGAGCATGAAGAAGACAGATTATTGAAAACTCTGAAGAAGCACCGTGCTGCTATTGGATATACTCTTGATGATCTTAAGGGCATTAGTCCCACTCTTTGTCAACATAAAATAAATTTGGAAGCAGATGCCAAACCAGTTCGTGATCCTCAACGACGTCTGAATCCTAAAATGAAAGAAGTGGTAAGAAAAAAATACTAAAGCTTCTGGAGGTAGGTATAATTTATCCCGTTGCTGATAGTCAGTGGGTAAGTCATGTTCATCGTGTCCCTAAGAAGGGAGGTATTACTGTTGTTCCTAATGATAAAGATGAATTGATTCCACAAAGAATTATTACAGGTTATAGGATGGTAATTGATTTACGCAAATTAAATAAGGCTACTAAGAAAGATCATTACCCCTTACCTTATATCAATCAAATGCTAGAAAGATTATGCAAACATACACATTACTGCTTTCTAGATGGTTATTCTGGTTTCTCTCAAATACCTGTGTCGGCTAAAGATCAATCAAAGACTACTTTTACATGCCCTTTTGGTATTTTTGCTTATAGACGTATGCCTTTTGTTTTATGTAATGCACATGCTACCTTTCAAAGATGCATGATGGCTATATTCACTGACTTTTGTGAAAAGATTTGTGAGGTTTTCATGGACGACTTTTCCGTCTATGGATTTTCTTTTGATGATTGCTTGAGCAATCTTGATTGAGTTTTGCAGAGATGTGAAGAAACTAATCTTGTCTTGAATTGGGAAAAGTGCCACTTTATGGTTAATGAGGGTATTGTCTTGGGGCATAAAGTTTCTGAAAGAGGTATTGAAGTTGATAAAGCCAAGGTTGATGCTATTGAAAAGATGCCGTGTCCCAAGGACATCAAAGGTATAAGAAGTTTCCTTGGTCACGCTGGATTTTATAGGAGGTTCATTAAGGACTTCTCAAAAATTTCTCGGCCTCTGACTAATTTATTATAAAAAGATATACCATTTGTATTTGATGATGATTGTGTAGAAGCATTTGAAATACTTAAGAAAGCATTAGTCTCTGCACCTATTGTTCAGCCACCTGATTGGAATTTACCCTTTGAAATTATGTGTGATGCTAGCGATTATGCTGTAGGTGCTGTTCTAGGGTAAAGAGTTGATAAGAAATTAAATGTTATCCATTATGCTAGTAAGACCCTAGACAATGCTCAAAGAAATTATGCTACTACTGAAAAAGAACTTTTAGCAGTTGTATTTTCTTGTGATAAGTTCACACCTTATATTGTTGACTCTAAAGTAACTATCCACACTGATCATGCTGCTATTAAATATCTTATGGAGAAGAAAGATGCTAAACCTAGACTTATTAGATGGGTTCTCTTGCTACAAGAATTTGATTTGCATATTGTTGATAGAAAAGGAGCTGATTACCCCATTGTAGACAACTTATCTAGGTTAGAGATTGTTCTTGATGACCCACTACCTATTGATGATAGCTTTCCTGGTGAACAACTAAATGTCATAAGTACTTCTCGTAGTACCCCTTGGTATGCTGATTATGCTAATTACATAGTTGCTAAATTTATACCACCTAGCTTCACATACCAAAAAAAGAAAAAGTTCTTCTATTATTTGAGACATTACTTTTGGGATGACCCACATCTTTATAAAGGAGTAGATGGTGTTATTAGACGTTGTGTACCTGAGCATGAACAGGAACAGATCCTATGCAAGTGCCACTCCGAAACTTATGGAGGACACCACGCGGGAGATAGAACTGCACATAAGGTATTGCAATCAGGTTTTTATTGGCCTACTCTTGCCCTTAAGTTTGTCCTATCTTGTGATGAATGTCAAAGAATTGGTAATATTAGTAGACGTCAAGAAATGCCTATGAATTATTCACTTGTTATTGAACCGTTTGATGTTTGGGGCTTTGATTATATGGGACCTTTTCCTGCCTCTAATGGATATACACATATTTTAGTTGCTGTTGATACATTACTAAGTGGATAGAAGCTATTCCAACTAGTAGTGCTGATCATAACAATTCTATCAAAATACTTAAAGAAGTTATTTTTCCGAGGTTTGGAGTCCCTAGATATTTAATGAATGATGGTGGTTCGCATTTTATTCATGGTGCTTTCCGTAAAATGCTTGCTAAATATGACGTCAATCATAGAATTGCATTTCCGTATCACCCACAGTCCAGTGGTCAAGTAGAATTGAGTAATAGAGAACTCAAATTAATTTTGCAAAAGACTTTCAATAGGTCTAGAAATAATTGGTCCAAGAAACTTGATGATGCATTATGGGCCTATAGAACTGCATATAAAAATCCTATGGGTATGTCTCCGTATAAAATGGTATATGGAAAAGCATGTCACTTACCTCTCGAACTAGAACATAAGGCATATTGGGGTATTAAAGAGCTCAATTATGATTTCAAACTTGCCAGTGAAAAGAGGTTATTTGATATTAGCTCACTTGATGAATGGAGAACCCAAACTTATGAAAATGCCAGGTTGTTTAAAGAAAAGGTTAAAAGATGGCATGACAAAAGGATACAAAAGCGTGAGTTTAATGTAGGTGATTCTGTATTGCTATACAACTCTCATTTAAGATTTTTTGCAGGAAAACTTCTCTCTAAATGGGAAGGCCCCTATGTTATTGAGGAGGTCTATCATTCCAGTGCCATAAAAATCAACAACTTCGAAGGCACAAATCCGAAGGTGGTAAACGGTCAAAGAATCAAACATTATATCTCAGGTAATCCCATAAATGTTGAAACCAATATTATTGAAACCGTAACCCCGGAGGAATACATAAGGGACACTTTCCAGAACGTTTCAGACTCCCAAAAGGAATAGGTATGTGGTACGGTAAGTAAACCGACTCCAAAACAATTTTTTAGGCAATATTTCTCCGTTTTGGAATATTTAGAAAAATAGAAAATTAAGTAGCAGTCCGAGAAGGACACGAGGGCCCCACGAGGGTGGAGGGCGCGCCCTACCTACCTCGTGTGCCTTCCGGACTCCGTGTTCTTGCACAATACATATTTTGGTCGGTAAAAATTCACTATATATTCTCCCGAAGGTTTTGACTCCCGTATCACGCAAATATTCTCTGTTCTTGTTTAGAGCTATTTTTCTGACAGATCTAGATTATCATGATGTCCCCAAGTGCTTCCAAGGACAAGTTCTTCGAGAAGGTCATCAACCCTTACCTCGCGGAGGTGCTGCGACACCCTCAAACCATTGAGATGCGTGATGGGTTGCTGCACATCCGCGATGCTGAGGGACCAAAGGGAACCGGACGCGTGGAGACAAGGCTCGAAGCAATGGAGCAACAAGTTTTCAAGTGCCAGGGGATGGTGGAGCGTGGAATCAACGCTAGCCACACGATGATCGCGGAGTTCACTAACAACTACAAGCCGGATGCCAAGAACACTCAGGAGGCCATCTTCAAGCTACATGAGAAGATCGAGCACCTCCAAGCCCAAATCTGTGACCTACAAAACCAAAACTGTGAGTATGAATATAGATTTAAAAGAATGAGTTTGGCTGCAGTTTCGAGGATTCCGGAGACTCGATCATCCTTCTATGATGGTGAACCTATGCCTTGGAACATGGATGACAAGCCCGCATCATCAACAACACCTCCACCTTCTTCAGCAACCAAGGAGATATAATCACATGGGTATGGGCACTCCCCTTGGCAACCGCCAGGCTTGGGGGAGGTGCCCCGGTATCATATCACAATCACAACTCTTATCTTTACCGTTTTCCTTAGTTTGATCCTATTAGTATTATTTTGATCTAGTAGAATAAAGTTTATGGCATGATCTAGTTTTGAGTTTTGCCTTATGATCTCTCTATGTAATCGAGTCCGTGAGCTATATAATAAAGATTAGTGTTGAGTCAAGGGCTTGATTTTCTTGCTATGATCTTGGGTGAATAAAAGAAAAGAGAAAAAGAATAAGAAGAAACAAAAGTTCATATTGATCTTATTGACAGTAATGACTTCACATAGAAAGAGTGTGATGATTAAAAGTTGTTGGGAGTTGGCAGACATAGCTTTGGTCACCATTGCAATTAATAGGAAGTAATAAGGAAAGAGAAGTTTCACATATAAATATACTATTATTGACATCTTTTATGATTGGGAGCACTCATAAAAATATGACATGCTAAAGAGTTGATGTTGGACAAGGAAGACAACGTAATGGGTTATGTCTTCTTATATCTGAGATAAAGTATGTTGGCATGGATCATCCAACATGTTGAGCTTGCCTTTCCCCTCATGTTAGCCAAATTCTCAGCACCAAGTAGAGATACTACTTGTGCTTCCAAATACCTTAAACCAGTTTTCCCATGAGAGTCCACCATATCTACCTATGGATTGAGTAAGATCCTTTAAGTAAGTTGTCATCGGTGCAAAGAAATAAAAATTTCTCTAAATATGTATGATTAGTGTGGGAGAAATATGCTTTATACGATCTTGTGATGTGGAAGTAATAAAAGCGACGGACTGCATAATAAAGGTTCATATCATAGGGGGCAATATAAAGTGACGTTCTTTCGCATTAAGATTTTGTGCATCTAGCCATAATAGCGCATGGCAACCTCTACTTCCCTTTGTGAAGGGCCTATCTTTTATTATTATCTTCTACCTTATGCAAGAGTCATGGTGATCTTCACCTCTCCCTTTTTCATTTTATCCTTTGGCAAGCCCAACATGTTGGAAAGAACCTGATATATATATCTAATCGGATGTAAAGGGGCATGAGTTATTATTGTTGACATTACCCTCGAGGTAAAAGGTTGTGGGGCAAAACTATAAGCCCCTATCTTTCTCTGTGTCCGATTAAAACTCCGTAACCACAAGAATTGCGTGAGTGTTAGCAGCTATGAAGGACTAGATGATAGTTGAGTATGTGAACTTGCTTTTTAGCTCTGACTTAGACTCTTTCTGATGTTATGCTAAATTGCAGTTGTCTCAATGATTGAGGTTATACTTTGTTGGTTCTCAATAAGGTTTCTGATTCATACTTTCGCATTGTGAATAGATCATCACTTGAACATAAGTAATCATATGACAATATTTATGTATGTTGCTGTTATGAGAATAATCATGATGCCCTCATGTCCGTATTTTAATTTTATCGACGCCTCTACCTCTAAATATGGGGACATATTTATTGTTATCGGCTTTCGCTTGAGGACAAGTGAGGTCTAAGCTTGGGAGAGTTGATACGTCCATTTTACATCACGCTTTTATATCGATATTTATTGCATTATTGGCTGATATTTCACATTATGTCACAATACTTATGGCTATTCCCTCTTATTTTACAAGGTTTACATAAGGAGGGAGAATGCCGGCAGCTGGAATTCTGGGCTGGAAAAGAAGCAAATATTAGAGACCTATTCTGCACAACTCAAAAAGTCCTGAAACTCCACGAAATACCTTATAATAAATAATGAAAAATCCTCGCCAAAGATGAAGACTAGGGGGCCCACACCCTTTCCACGAGGGTGGGGGGCGCCCCCCCCTAGGGCGCGCCCCCTACCTCGTGGCCCCCCTGGTGGCTCTCCGATGACCATCTTCTGCTATATGAAGTCTTTCGTCGAGAAAAAAACCAGAAGCAACCTTTCAGGACGAAACTCCGCCGCCACAAGGCGCAACCAATCTAGGGCTCCGGCAGAGCTGTTCTGCCGGGGAAACTTCCCTCCCGGTGGGGGAAATCATTATCGTCGTAATCACCAACGCTCCTCTCATCGGGAGAGGGCAATCTCCATCAACATCTTCATCAGCACCATCTCATCTCAAAACCCTAGTTCATCTCTTGTATCCAATTCCAGTCTGCAAGTCCGGGATTGGTGCTAGTAGGTTGCTAGTAGTGTTAATTACTCCTTGTAGTTGATGCTAGTTGGTTTAATTGGTGGAAGATCATATGTTCAGATCCTTTATGCATATTATTACCCCTCTGATTATGATCATGAATATGCTTTGTGAGTAGTTATGTTTGTTCCTGAGGACAAGGGAGAAGTCTTGCTATTAGTAGTCATGTGAATTTGGTATTCGTTCGATATTTTGATGAGATGTATGTTGTCTAGCCTCTAGTGGTGTTATGTGAACGTCGACTACATAACACTTCACCATTATTTGGGCCTAGAGGAAGGCATTGGGACATAATAAGTAGATGATGGGTTGCTAGAGTGACAGAAGCTTAAACCCTAGTTTATGTGTTGCTTCGTAAGGGGCTGATTTGGATCCATATGTTTCATGCTATGGTTAGGTTTACCTTAATACTTTTGTTGTAGTTACTGATGCTTGCAATAGAGGTTAATCATAAGTGGGATGCTTGTTCAAGTAAGAACAGCACCCAAGCACCAGTCCACCCACATGTCAAATTATCAAAGTACCGAACGCGAATCATATGAACGTGATGAAAACTAGCTTGACGATATTCCCATGTGTCGTCGTGAGCGCTTTTCCTTATATAAGAGTTTGTCCAGGCTTGTCCTTTGCTACAAAAAGGATTGGGCCACCTTGCTGCACTTTATTTACTTTTGTTACTTTTTTGCTCGTTACAAATTATCTTATCAAAAAACTATCTGTTACCACTTATTTCAGTACTTGCAGAGAATACCTTGCTGAAAACCTCTTATCATTTCCTTCTGCTCCTCGTTGGGTTCGACACTCTTACTTATCGAAAGGACTACGATAGATCCCCTATACTTGTGGGTCATCAGATATGTCTATGGCATTCCATTCTCTTGTTGAGAGATACACAACTTCTGGAGGAACACCTTTTATATTGGTCTTCTTAGTTTTTCGCCCATTTTGGCAATCGATGCCAATGGGGGAGATGTTTCAGAGAGTTTTGTGGAGAAGTCTTCCGAGTTTGCTCCTTGCTTTGGTTTTGTTCCTAAGAATTTGCATCTCATTCGCATGCATTATTGGTTGTTGCATTGCATGGTGATGCATAATTCTTTGTATAAACTCTCTTGAACGTGATTGTCATCAATTACCAAAATGGGGGAGATTGTAAGAACATGCGGTACCCCCATGTTTGGTTTTGGTAATTTATGAAAATCTCTATGGACTAATGGTTGCCTTGAGTTACTTGAAGGTTTTGTCCATAGGCTTTTCTTGGAATACATGTGTTGGTCTCAAGGAGAGTTTGTGTCGACCAAGGTGCTATTCAAGGAATTACCTAAAGATTGGTCTTGTGAGGGGTTGATCAAGACTAAGTCAAGAGTGAATCAAGTTGATCAAATCACACAACATAGAAGATGTACCGAGAGGGATCAAGTAATCCAATGGTATGGTAAGCATGGACCAGTACGCTTTGTGTACTAACCCATAGTCTTCGTGAGATTTCTTTGTGGGCTTAGGTTGCGGTGTGCATGTTCAACTGATGCATCACGAAGAGATCAAGTCCTTCAATATTGCTGTCCATTGTGGTGACAATGGACTTGTGAAGATGTGCCGAAAAGTGGCTCACCCATAATGGAGTATGGGGGAGCAATCTACTAGTCTTCACCGAGCCAACGCAATCAAGAAAGGTGGTCCTACTTGAGGAAGTCAAGATCATCTACATCTAGCTCAAGTGGACTTTGTGCAAGGCAAAGGTTTGGCCTTGATAGGTTCTCTATTCTACCGGTCTCATGGTGGTAGTTTGGAGACCGGGTTATAGGACCATTTGCCGTACTATCAAGGGGGGCTCTCAAGTGAGTAGCTTGATCGTATCGTTCGTAGAGAGCTCAAACCATTGCATGCTTGCATCATCTTTCTTGGTTCTTTTTTGGTTCTATTTGTGAGTCTTAGATCTTATGGTCATCTTGATGACAAGCTTGAGATCATCGAAAACGGAGTTCGCATGCATCTTCTATGATGTTTTCGGTGTTGGAGGTTTTAGCGGTCTTATCCGAGGAAGGGTTCTCACCATTTTATTATGGTCCTTTACTAATTTGCTTCTTATTGATATTTCGATCAAGATTGTGTTAGCCCATGTTGTTAGCTTTCCAACAAACTTGGTTTGGTTGATTTCGGAGTCCGTTTGTAGAAGTTGTGGCTGTTTTGGTAAAGGCTGCAGTGGTACTACCCCGGCTAGAGCGGATGTAATTTTTTACTACCTCTCCTGAGCGGTACTACCGCAGCTCCTGAGCGGTAGTACCGCTCCCGAGATGTACTACCGCGGCTCCTGAGTAGTAGTACCGCTCCGGACCAAAATCTCGTGTTTTGCTCAGCGGAAGTAGGCACGGAAGTATTTTTTTTGTACCGCTCGCAAGCAGTAGTACCACTACCATTTGCGGTAGTACTGCTATCCCTAGTGGTAGTACCGTGAGGTCGAGCGGTAGTACCGCTCCGGTCGTTCTACTGGCCTTTTTCCTCCTCGTTGTGGTTTTTGAAAGGGGTACTACCGCCCTAGCGGTAGTACCGCTCCTTGGAGCGGTAGTATCGCTCTGTGCGGGCTGTGAGCATAACGGTTGGATTCTTCCCCACCTATAAAGGGGGTCTTCTACCCCAATGAACCTTATCCTTTGAGATCGTGTTCTTCCCCCATTGTTGACCTTCTTCGAGCTTGCTAACTCTCAATCCCTCGAAGGATTCTTGCTAGTTTTTGAGGGAAAAGAGAGAGGAGAGGTAGATCCACATTTCCACCAATCACTTTCTCCTCTATGTGAGGGGAACCCCTTGGATCTAGATCTTGGAGTTCTTGGTGTTCTCCTTCTTGTTCTTCCTCTCATTTTCCTCCCTAGCATTAGTTGCTTCGGTGGGATTTTAGAGAGAAGGACTTGGGCACTCCGTGTGCCCTTGCCATTGCATTTGGTGCATCGGTTTGAGTTCTCCACGGTGATACGTGGTAGTGAAGTTTGAGAAGCTTATTACTCTTGGGTGTTTGGGCACCCTAGAGCTTGTTCCTCTTGGGTTCTTTGGTGCCCTAGACGGTTGGTGTTGTTCGGAGCTCAATCATTGTGGTGTAAAGCTCCAGGCAAGCGTCGGGGTCTCCAATTAGGTTGTGGAGATCGCCCCGAGCAATTTGACGGGTATCGGTGACCGCCCCCAAGGGTTGCCAAAGTGTACGGGTTCGGTGACCGCCCCCAAGGGTTGCCATTTGTACGGGTTCGGTGACCACCCTCAAGGGTCCTGAGGGAGTCATAGATTAGGGGGTGTTCGGGTAGCCGGACTATACCTTCAGCCGGACTCCTGGACTATGAAGATACAAGGTTGAAGACTTCGTCCCGTGTCTGGATGGGACTTTCCTTGGCGTGGAAGGCAAGCTTGGCGATGCGGATATTCAAGATCTCCTACCATTGTAACCGACTCTATGTAACCCTAACCCTATCCGGTGTCTATATAAACCGGAGGGTTGTAGTCCGTAGGCAATCAACTCCATATACAACAATCATACCATAGGTTAGCTTCTAGGGTTTAGCCTCCTTGATCTCGTGGTAGAACTACTCTTGTACTACCCATATCATCAATATTAATCAAGCAGGAGTAGGGTATTACCTCCATCGAGAGGGCCCGAACCTGGGTAAAAACATCGTGCCCTTGTCTCCTGTTACCATCCAGCCTTGACGCACAGTTCGGGACCCCCTACCCGAGATCCGCCGGTTTTGACACCGACATTGGTGCTTTCATTGAGAGTTCCTCTGTGTCGTCGCCTTTAGGTCCGATGGCTCCTTTGATCATCAACAACGATGCGGTCCAGGGTGAGACTTTTCTCCCCGGACAGATCTTCGTCTTCGGCGGCTTCGCTCTGCGGGCCAATTCGCTCGGCCACCTGGAGCAGATCAAAAGCTACGCCCCTGGCCATCAAGTTAGGTTTGGAAGCTTAAACTACACGGCTGACATCTGCGGAGACTTGATCTTCGACGGGCTCGAGCCACGGCCAAGCGCGCCACACTATCTCGAGGGGCATGATCTAGCTCTGCCCTCGGATAGTGTCCTGGAGGCCGCACACGCATCGGTTCTGACCCCTAACTCGGAGCCTATTGCGCCAATCGAGAATGAGTGGTTGGACGTCACCTCGGGGGCTGCGATTCCAAAAGCGATCGAGCCGAACGCTAGCCCCGCACTCTGCACGACCCGTGACTCTGAGGATCCGGACTCCTCCCCGGACTCCGAACCCCCTGCGCCCCTGCCAATCGAATCCGATTGGGCGCCGATAATGGAGTTCACCACCGCAGACATCTTTCAACATTCGCCTTTTAGCGACATCCTGAATTCTCTTAAGTCTCTCTCTTTATCAGGAGAGCCCTGGCTGGACTATGGTCAGCGAGGGTGGGATGCGGACGATGAGGAAATTCAAAGCCCACCCACCACCCACTTGGTAGCCACTGTCGACAATTTAAACGATGTGCTCAACTTCGACTCCGGAGACATCGATAGCATGGATGACGATGCAGGAGATACCGATGAACCAACGCCCATAGGGCATTGGACAGCCACCTCATCTCACGATGTGTACATGGTGGATACCCCTAAAGGAAGCGACAACAAGGAAAAAGGGGATGGGACTGGAGATCGACCCCCCGAAAAGCAATCAAAGCGTCGGCGTAAACGCCGACCCAAGCCCCGCCTCGACAAAAACCCAGCCATAGAGCAGGACGAGCCGGTAGACAACGAGCAGGCCTTAGAGCAACCGTCCGAACAGGGCAACACGGATAGAGAAACCAAACATCCCTCCTCCGGCGAAAACGGCATTCCGGACGACCTCACGCCGGATAAACCTATGGAGCAGAAGAATCTCCACGAGAGGCTCGTTGCAACTTCACGCAGCCTAAAAAAGTAGAAGCAGAAGCTAAAAACAGCGGAAGATGCACTCCGGATTAGATGGAGCAAAGTAATCAATACCGCAGATAAATACGACGACATTCGCCGCACTAAAAGCTATCCGAAAAGAAAGCTACTGCCTGAATTCGACGAAGAGGCCCTAGAGCCCTCGCATTCAAAAAAATGAGAAAGCCACACGGTCGGATAGACGACCCCATAAAGCGGCAAGCGGCGCCGCACCTAAATTGGCATGCGACCCACTTAAGGATTCGCACCATGGCCCAGTCAGGTCCATTTATGGGCCAAGAAAGCAAGCTCTCGTAAGCAACGCTATGAAGCCATCATCAGAATCTGGCACACCCAAATACAGGGGCGCCGCACACCCCCTATGCTTCACCGATGAGGTCCTGGACTATGAATTTCCAGAGGGATTCAAGCCCGTAAACATAGAGGCATATGATGGAACAACAGACCCTGGAGTCTGGATTGAGGATTATATCCTCCACATACACATGGCTAGAGGAGATGATCTCCACGCCATAAAATATTTACCCCTTAAGCTTAAAGGGCCAGCCCGGCATTGGCTTAAAAGCCTTCCCGAAAACACAATTGGAAGCTAGGAAGAGCTCGAGGATGCTTTTCGAGCAAACTTTCAAGGGACCTATGTCCGCCCTCCGGATGCAGACGATCTTAGTCACATAACTCAGCAACCCGGAGAATCAGCTCAGCAGTTCTGGAATAGATTCCTCACTAAAAAGAATCAGATAGTCGACCGTCCGGATGCCGAAGCCTTAGCAGCTTTCAGGCATAACGTCCGAGACGAATGGCTCGCCAGACACCTCGGCCAAGAAAAGCCAAGAACAATGGCCGCACTAACAAGCCTCATGACCCGCTTTTGTGCAGGGGAGGACAGCTAGTTGGCAAGGTGCAGCCCCAGCGACCCAAGTACATCCAAAATTAGGGATGGAAACGGAAAACCGCGACGCAACAAGGACCGTCGCTGTACTAAGGACAAAAGTCCGAAGAGCATGACAGCCAATGCCGGATTCAAAGGCTCACGACAAAATCAGGAAAAATCGCCCCCACAGGATAACAGGGACGATCCATCCAACCTAAATAAAATCCTGGACAGGATATGTCAGATACACAGTACTCCCGGGAAGCCTGCTAACCATACCCACAGAGATTGTTGGGTTTTCAAACAATCCGGCAGACTCAATGCCGAACACAAGGGGCTCGACACACCAAGCGAAGACGAGGATGAACCCCAAAAGCAGAGCACCAGGAAACAAAAGAACTTCCCATAAGAAGTAAAAACAGTGAACTTACTTCACATAACAAAACGTGCGGCGCCCATAAAGGTACGCACCACACGGCCTATCCCCAAAGGGTCCCGCCACTGGTTGTCAAAACCAATCATCTTCGATCAGCTAGATTATTCTAGAAATATCAAGAATGCAGGCTGAACTGCCTTGATACTCGATCCAATAATTGGCGGACTCCGGTTTTCAAATGTCCTAATGGACGGTGGCAGTGGACTAAACCTGATATATCAGGATACAATCCATCACATGGGAATAAACCCAGCAAGAATCCGCCGCAGCAAAACCTCCTTTCAAGGGGTAACACCTGGTCCGGACACCCATTGTATGGGTTTTCTCCGGCTTGAAGTTTTATTCGGCTCTGCCGATAACTTCCACCATGAAAAGCTGACCTTCCATATCGTGCCGTTCTCAAGTCGCTATCAAGCACTACTGGGACGCGAAGCTTTCGCCCGCTTTAATGCAATACCGCATTATGCATCTCTCACTCTTAAGATGCCCGGTCCACGAGGCATCATCTCTTTGAATGGGAAGCACTAAAGTGCGCCTCCCCAAGCGGAGGACTGTGCGGCCGCTTTGACAGCCCCACAGTAAAATGGCCTCACCGGCCAAAAAACTTCGAAATAGGTCATTAAAGACCACGAACGCGGATAGACAAGTTCGGGAAAAAATCATCATTGATGCAGGCTTAGTGGCCATATACCCCCACTAGGGGCTCCATGCATATACAATAAGAGACAATAAAGCTCAATTTTATATATTTTACTTTATACTTTGTTTATTTTAAACTTTTGTTTGGCACGACCCGTTTTCAACTCCGTTCCTCTCTTTTACAGATGAACGTCGTGCGGCGCCCGTCCAGGATACGGCACAACGGAGACACAGGCGCATACGTGTAGTAGGGACCCGTCCTAAAGGATTCTTTTTAGATTAAGACCCTGCATAAACCTTTTTTACTGTCTCTTGTTGATACACATCCCCCGGTTTTTTCTGATATAACCAAAGGAGGAGGCTGGCGTCTTGGCATGTGGCCACGTCAGAATTTTTGCACGTACCTGGACACTAGGGGCTTTTTTAATAAAGAGTGTTGTTTCATCCGCACTCATAAAGATCGAACACCTTAGGGAGTGTTCGGCTTCGCGAGTTTTGGCATTATATGCATCAGCTCCGAATCATGTCTTTGGTCAAATGTTGGGTTGCCCGGCTCCTGAGTTCGGCTACCTTACGTTCCGCTCTATCGGCTAAGGTAGCACCAGGAGAACTACTGCGATTGTGCCCCGGTTCGGGCGGCGAGCACCTCAGTAGAGAAAGCCGAAAACTGACTGTCATGAGGTAGCGTGAGACTGGTTAGCCACTCGATGACCTATCGGAATCTATCGGATTCCTCTGCTTTAACGAAGGGCCGCTTCCCGGTCAGGCACATACGCGCCCCGAACTCGGGCGAGCGCAGTCGCCACCAAGAGGCTACCTAAATAGTCTCACTGTCAAGCTCCTATGGCTAAGTGAAAGTGTTAAAGCATTATAGTCTGGTTGCCTGGCCCGCTGCGCTATCACCTCCTTTGTAGGACCAAGACGTTGGGTTAAGTGTGAAAATGCGTCTTCTGCGAGCACCCCCGCACTATGTGCGTGGGGGCTGAAGCCAACGACTGCCATCTTTCAGATTTTGTATATATATATCTTAAAATGGCCAAATAGGAGGTGTTCCCAATACTTGAAGGCACAAGTATAAAAAGGCCACTACAGTTTATCAAAATATTACTTTATAATTACATATGCTATCATAACATAGCATCTTTCGAGCACTGCGTCTCTATTACACGAGCGCCTTCAAGGACTTCCTGAAAATAGTGCTCGGAGGGTACTCGGCTTTTGTCCGAATCTCGGGACGCAACAACGGTGGTCTCCATCTCTGCCCAGTATGTCTTGACATGGGCAAGAGCCATCCTTGCGCCCTCTATGCATGCTGACCTCTTCATTGCATTAATACGCGGCACCGCGTCAAGGAATTGCTGCACCAAGCTGAAATAACTCTTCGGCTCCAATCTCCCCGGCCACAGATGACCCATGACGTACTTCATGGCGAGTCCAGACAACCTATTCAGTTCGGCCCATTGAGCCAAACGATTGTCCACTGCCAGTGGACGCTCTGGATTGTGAAACTGCGACCAGAAAAGCTTTTCCACTTCGCGATCTTTCTGATCTCGAAAGTGTTCGGTCGCATCAGCAGGACTCGCTGCCAAATCCAGATAGGTATCCTCCACACTCCACATCCGGTCCAACGGAGCAAACTTCGGATCGCAAAATTTCCTTCGCAACATAAAGGGCTTTCCAGCCGCAATCTGTTCGGCCTGACGCAGCTCCTCCTTCGCACCTCTCATCGCAGAGCGCGCGTCCTTGGCATTGGCAACAACCTTCTCTAAGTCCGTCTGTTTTGCCTGGTCTTCTTTCTCAAGAAGTCTGCAACGGTCTGCGGCACTCTTTAACTTTTCGGCCATCTTGGCCATCTCTTCCTTGCTTCGGCAATGAGCAGCCTGTTCGGCTCTCAGCTCTTCAAGGGCTTTCTTGGCGGCCGCATCACTTTCTCTGGCTTGTTCTTTAGCTCGGGCAAGTTCTGCCCTAAGACTCTCCACGGTTGCCGCACCATCTGCGTCAAGCACACACATCGTAAGACACTGGCATAAAACTCTTCTTACCTGATGCCGCCCGAGGAATTACATACCTTGAGCCTCATCAAGCCGCTTGTTGACAAGCGCGACGTCGGCACCTGCCACGTCCAGTTGCCACTTTAGTTCGCCAAAATCATCAGTTCGGCTCGATTCCGGACACCCTGCCGCCTACATTCAAACGCGACATCTTAGACCTGGGATTATGATCCTCCGCGTGCCGTCATTTCTTGATGACGCGCAGAGTCTCAGGGGCTACTATCTACACAGGGCGCATCTTATTCATGCGCAACTGACAAAAGTGCACATTATCTAATGTACCTCAAAACCCGTCAGTAAACTTTTGACGGCCTCATGCAATCCTCTCTCTGCGGATGAGATCCTTTCAATCATCGTGCCCATCAATGCACGGTGCTCCTCCGAGATAGAAGCTCGCCCCAGCAGAATCTTTAGCTCCTCCGGCCGAGCACCAGACGGTGCCGGACTTGTCCCACGACCTCTTTCGAAGGCCGAACGCGGAGAACCTCGGGGGGCCACATAGCTATCTTCCGCCCCTGCCGGATTCGGAGAAACCCTCCGCGACGACACCTCAGGGTCGCCCGCCTCGCTAGGCGGCACGGTAGGGGGAGGCGTCCCGCTCTCCATCATCTCTAGAAGGAGATCCCCCGGAGACGAGCTCTGCTGAGAAGGGTTGAGGTCCGAGCTACAAGGTAAAAATTCGGTTAATCTTCTCAGATATAAATCAAGGATTTCCCTCATCCCTCAAAAGGAAAATCTTTCTCTACTTACGGCTCGCTGGAGGGCTGATCCCCTTGAGGGCGTAGTCCAGCCGAGGAACTCCCCGGCGTCGGACCCTCTAATGAGGATTTCTTCCCCCGCTTCGAGGCCATGGTTTCCGGGTCGTCAGAGGCGGCTCTCTTCTTCCCCTTAGGAGAGGAATTGTCAGTTCCTCCCTTCGGAGCAGCCTCCTTCGAGGAGGCCATAGTTTCCTTGTCCTCCCCCTTGCTTCCCTCCAAAGGCATTATCTCCAGCATCCTGACCAGCACGGGATCCGGCCTGGTTTCGGGAAGGGGAGCCGGACACCTGATCAGCTTTGCCTTCGCTATCCACTCCTGTTTAGAAGGACGGCTCTTTTAGGGGCAAGTTTATGACAATTATACGGATAGAAGGTCCGGGCACAAGGTTGCTTACTTGAGTATTCGGGCAATTGCAGCTTAGGCCTGCGTCCTCGGTTAAATCCGGACACATCTCTTGTGATCCGAAGAATAGTTTATACATCTCCGCGGGCGTTGCGCCCATGAAATTCTGGAGAGCTCGCGGTCCCTCTGGATTAAACTCCCACAGGAGAAGGGAGCTACGTTTGCCGGGCAATATTCGGTGAATCAGCATGACCTGCGTCACCTTGACCAGGCTGAGGTCTCCTTCCAAGAGATCCTTAATGCGGCCCTGTAACAAGGGCACGTCTTTGGGCAAACCCCAATCTAACCCTCTGTTAGCCCATGACGCTAGCCGTGGTGGGGGACCCGAGCGAAAGGCAGGAAGCGCCACCCACTTGGTGCTCCGGGGAGTGGTGATATAAAACCACTCTCGTTTCCACAAGCCTAGCTCCTCTTGAAAAGAGCCCTCGGGCCATGGAGCATCAGCATTTTTGCTTATAACAGCGCCTCCGCACTCTGCGTGCCGTCCCTTGATCATCTTCGGCTCCACTTTGAAAGTCTTGAGCCATAATCCGAAGTGAGGGGTAACACGGAGGAACACTTCGCATACAACGATAAACGAGGAGATATGGAGGATGGACTCCGGAGCTAAGTCGTGGAATTCTAGCCCGTAATAAAACAGCAGTCCCCTCACAAAGCGGTCCATCGGGAAGCCTAACCCCCGAAGGAAGTGAGACACGAACACTACGCTCTCACCGGGCTGGGGACTGGGGATAGCCTGCCTTTGAGCAGGCAACCTGTGCGAAATTTTGGCGGTCAAGAACTTAGCCTCTCTCAACTTTAGCACGTCCTCCTCCGTGATGGAGGAGGGCATCCATCGGCCTTGAAGGTCGGAACCGGACATTGTCGAAGGTCTGAGGCGCCCGGAATCTGGAGCCTAGGGTGTTGGAACTCGAGGCGACGGGCGAACTTGTTTTGGGATTGGAGAAAAGGAGTAAGGCCCTGGTCTCTTTATAAGAGGTTGAATACCAGGAGCCCTCCCCGTAACCGTTCGGGACTCGCCTTTAATCGAGAAAACATGCTAATGGGCACGATTGGGTTACCCACGTCCATATTGATGAGAATCCCGTAAAAGGGGGGCACATGATCTCTGCTTTGACAAGACGTGCCAAGGAAACCGCCTCACAAAACACGCTAAGGTGGAAAAGTGAAAACGATTCGAGTGAAGGACTTGGCTGTAGTGTGTTGACGCACTGCGGAATACGTCAGCAGATTTGATTTGTGTTAATATTATTCTCTCTATGGCAATATGTGGGAGCTTATTTTGCAGAGCCGGACACTACTCTTGGTGTTTACAATATTCTATGAAGGACTTGGAGGAGGAACCCGCCTTGCAATGCCGAAGACAATTTGCGCGCCGGACTCGTCGTCATTGAAGCCTGGTTCAGGGGCTACTGAGGGAGACCTGGATTAGGGGGTGTTCGGGTAGCCGTACTATACCTTCAGCCGAACTCCTGGACTATGAAGATACAAGGTTGAAGACTTCGTCCCGTGTCTGGATGGGACTTTCCTTGGCGTGGAAGGCAAGCTTGGCGATGCGGATATTCAAGATCTCCTACCATTGTAACCGACTCTATGTAACCCTAACCCTATCCGGTGTCTATATAAACCGGAGGGTTGTAGTCCGTAGGCAATCAACTCCATATACAACAATCATACCATAGGCTAGCTTCTAGGGTTTAGCCTCCTTGATCTCGTGGTAGATCTACTCTTGTACTACCCATATCATCAATATTAATCAAGCAGGAGTAGGGTATTACCTCCATAGAGAGGGCCCGAACCTGGGTAAAAACATCGTGTCCCTTGTCTCCTGTTACCATCCGGCCTTGACGCACAGTTCGGGACCCCCTACCCGAGATCCGCCGGTTTTGACACCGACAGGTCCCTTAGTGGAATCACGGCATCTTCCATTGTGCGAGGGCATGAGGAGATTACGGTGGCCCTAGTGGCTTCTTGGGGAGCTTTGTGCCTCCACACCGCTCCAAACGGAGATTAGCATACGCAAGGGTGTGAACTTCGGGATACATCGTCGTCTCCGCATGCCTCGGTTATCTCTTACATGAGCTCTTTACTTATGCACTTTACTTTGTGATAGGCATATTGTTTCTTGTCATATATCTTGCTATCACCTAGTAGTTTATCTTGCTTAGCATAAGTTGTTGGTGCACATAGGTGAGCCTAGTTGTTGTAGGTTTTGTGCTTGACAAATTAACCACTAGGTTTATTCCGCATTTGTTCAAGCCTAAACCGTAATTATTTTAACACGCCTATTCATCCTCCCCCCTCTAGGCGACATCCACGATCTTTCAAAGACTGTGGACTTTGCATTGTCATCTTCAGATCTTGTCGATCATTGTATTACATGAGATGTATGTCTGCCCATTTTCCTTTGCCTGACTCGTGAGGCCGTGGAATCCGTACTTTCCTTAGGTATACCTGTTGGATCCTTGCCGTATCTCGTATGAATGACTGATGAGACTGGGGATGCATGCCCACCATATATAAAAATCATATGCAACCAAACACTTGATTCTTGCGGTAGGCATATGTTTTGACTGTATTGTACCTCTGACAAAATTATTGCAAATCTGATCCTTGAACTACAGAGAAAAGCCATTCGTGTAGCTTGCCGAGGAAGGCTCATTAGCTTCTGCTCGAAGCTTTTGTCTGGGTAGCGTGCAGAAGAAGCCTCGATAGCTTACACAGGAAGCTTGACATGAGTATTGTGCAGGATAAGCTGGGTTTCCGTACTTGAGCAGTTTCTCCTCGGGTTGCTTGTCGAGAAGGATTCATTTTCCGTTTGTCAGAAGCTTTTACTGAGGTATCTTGCTGTGTAAGACCGGGTATCTTGGACCGGATTTTTTTCACATATCATGCTTAGGAAAATTGAGGAGCCTTGCATCATAAATTACTTCCGATAGCGTGTGGGAAAAGACTGAGTTTCTCACACCCAAAGCTTCATACTAATATGCACACTGAAATCCACACACACACACCCATAATATTCGGTGGCTGATTATTGGCATGAGAAAATTTGTTTGATTGTCTTCCTTAAGCATATCACATGCTGACTTTATTTCAGATGATAACATATTTCAAGCATCATGCATCGCTGAGCCAAAATTTTGTATATGATCCATACCTTTGACTGAAAATATACCGTTGATCTTGTACCTGACTTGCCTTGCCGCTGACTTGATCATTACTATTGTGAGGATTTGGTACTGATGGGGACTTGATTTATCAATACTGTTGTGTGGAATGCACACTAATGCAAAATTGATTATCATCCTCAAAATTAGATATTCCCCATTTCACTACAGTTGGCTGAGAATTTTATTCTATTTAGCTGAGTTTCCAAATATTTGAACTCCTTGCTGATTCTTCGGATCTGGTGTCGGTTGATGAGAAACTCTTTATAGGGGAAAAATAATGTAACGTCGGGGCCCAAAATAAAAAAGCAAAAGAAAACTCAAGTAAACAAAAGGACACAACACAATCAATGTCACATATTCTTGCTAGTCACACAATATGCATGCCTACTTAAGCACACAAATCTCGTGGGATCTCCGGTTCTATGATCTAGCATGCTGTGACGATGTGCACGAGGACGAATAAATGTGTGGAAGAATTGGTGTAAACAACGCTACACCAAGTGCTAGCTTAGCCAGGTAGCAACCTGGACTAGCTCGGAGGCGAGGACGTACTTGGTAACCATGTAGCAGGACACAAATGTCGGTGCCACATTATTATCAAGTGGACGGAAAATATCGGTACTCGTCCAAGAAATAAGGATAGAGGGGAAACTGAGTCTACTGGCATTGCCCTTTCTTGATGACTAAGACAATTAAGGGTTGCCAACACGACAAGAAAAAGGATGGTCTGGGGTAGAAGCATGTCTACCACCGAAACAAAAATGGGGCTGAAGGAAGGAATTCGGCACGATACTTGAGCACCATTTTTGCAACAATGTCGGGATCACTTGGCATCACTCTACTAGGACAGAAATGACGCCAAGCATCGAGGAACGAGCAAGAAAAGAAAACTGGAGAAATGCAGGGGCTGAGCTGTAGTGGATCCGAACCGATGCCATCTACACTCACCAGATAAATCGTTAGCAACAAATACTAAGGCTATATGCATGCTGTGCAACAAACAAATGCAGCAACCAAATGCAATAAACAAGACAAATTTTGTACTACCATTCTCTACCGCTCGCGCTGAATAGGGCGTCCTACAGCCAGACCTACTCTGATACCAAGCACTGTGGCACCCCGGCTCAGAGAAACCGGAACGCCCCATAGTCCAGCCCAGAGATTGAGGAGAAGTCTCTGGAATACGACACTGCTTGACATAGAACAAATCAGCTCTTATTATAAGAATAATAATACAAGGGTCTGATGTTACAAAGAAGCACATCAGCACGGCGACACTACGCCTGCGATACTACACTTGCTCTATGCTAGCAGCGAAACAACTCGTAGCAGCGGAACAACGACGAAGGTGGTGAATCTCCACTCCGCAGGGACTCTGGCTGGGACACGATCTAGCTCGCACGCACGACAACCTTGACAAGCAATCAAGCAAACATGGCATCACCTACAATCTGGCATGACACGTCAGGTCAGTACATTGAATGTACTTGCAAGCTCACAACAACCATAAACATCAAGGCAAGACAATAACATAGCATTAACAGGTTAATGAATTAACAACTACCATGATGAAGCAACTACTAAGCAGGGTATGAAACTGATACAATACTAATAAATCACCATCTCAGATCTCCATAACCATTCTCTCTTGGCTAACTGGCCAAGAAATATACCATCTCGATCACCTCGTGATCAAAACCAAACAGTGATCTTTCCGGCGATCACAACCATGACCAACACTTGGTCTCAAACGGTGATCTTTCCGGCGATCAATACACTGGCCAACACTTGGTCTCAAACGGTGATCCTTCTGGCGATCACTACCATGACTAACACTTGGTCTCCAACATCACCATCAACATCCTGCCAATCTGTACTGCTTAAAATATCAACATATAATTCACCTATAAGTCATTCCGTCATGTGAGTGTTGATCGAACGGTGTGACCTAGTACGAACCCTTTCCCATGACCGGGGACGCGGCTATTGATAGATTAAATAAACACACTCTGCGGAGGTAGCACACTTTACCCACACCACGGAACCCATGGCCTCGCACTCCCATTCGGGTGGACCAACGGTGTTCTGACAAAACCGATCTACTGCCATGACACTCCACCGGCCACTCTGACTCACTCCCCACTAGGCTAGTCCTGGGTGGCCCCGTGTCTACCAAAGACACAACGACCGCTGTCATGGCAAAAACAATAAACCATCCCTAACTGGGACACATGCACATAACAACAACAACGGGCACACAAGGTTATGTCCGCCTACCTGATCAGGATAGCACGCACCCATAACCTTCCCTCGTTGGAGGCACCGGCGAGAGGCACGGCAATAGCATCACATTAGGGCCTTCCCATAAAGGCAAATGTGGTTGCACTGGAGAAAACCCGATTCGGTGGCACCTGATCAACTTAATGATGGAATTTATCCCCAAAAATATAACTATGATAACTGATACTCCGATAACAACTATCAAACTATAATCCAAGTCATAGCAATATCCAACTAATAATCCAAAGCTTAATATTGTCATATCAAAATACTCTAAGGATAGTAGCACTGCTATTAGGATGAATCCCAGACCGATAAGACTACTACTCAAATAGCAAGAACTAACTATCCAACTATGATCCACATGCAAGCATCATCTCCAGCATCATACGCCAAAACATAAGATCAACTAGCATCATGATGAAACTAACACTAGCCACTAAGAATCCGAAGGCAACATGTCATCCAAAGTAATACTCCAAATCCTAATACCATCATGAACATAATCATAATAGCCCCTAAGAATCCAAAGGCAACATGTCATTCATATAATCATCAAAATATAAGTACTAGAACTCCAAGCAATATCATGGCCACATCAAGATCACAACAATACTCCGAGAGATGCCATGAACAAATCATACATAGCTACTGCAGTATTTTAAACAAGTTCAAATGAATAAACCATGTCACTGCATTGCAATCATGCAAATGGAGGGTGTGGCTTTCCTGGGGATGAAGAATACACCAGGGAGATGTGCGGTGAAGCCGCGGAAAGATTTGCCGGAAACAGCTTTCTCTCGGAGGGGCTGTTTACGTGCAAGGGCAAAAAGGTCATTTCCACTGTGTCAAACCATAGTGAAAGTGAAACCAACAGAACAGGTTCGATGAAATGAAGATGTGGGCATTGGAATCACCTGATTTGGAACTACGGTTGAAAAGATATAAGGTTTTTTCTGCCAGGGACCTATCTGTGAAAAGATTCCTACAAACAGGCCCCTGAGTGAGAAAACAGAAAACACATTTTAGGAAATACGTCTTCAGAACTGAGAAAGCGCATTCTGGAATAAAGCAGAGGAGAAATACGCTTACTTCGCGGGAAAACGTACTTTCTGAAGTACGCTTCCACTTAACCATGTGGACAGTGGCGAGGCCGGGCGTGGGGTCGCTGACCTGCGGGTCCCGCAGGGTGGGACCCGTCACTTATCCATGTGGGCAGATCGGATCAACGCCTACCCGCCGACAGGTGGGGCCGCGTGAAGATGGGCCCCGCCTGGCCCGGCTCCTTCTTCCTCCTCCCGCTTGCCCGCGATGCAGAGACGAGGCCGACGGCCCGACGCGGATTCCCGGTGATTCCGGTCACCTCCCGCGGCATGCGACCTTCCGGCGTGATAGGAGCTTGGGGTTGTGCGAGGTACTGGCCACAGCGGACGGCGGCCACGGTGAAGATGGACTCGGCGCTAGGGTCGTGGGGAAGATAGGTGGAGGCGCGGGGTCGATCTGGAGTGGTGGTGTAGGGCTCTGGTGATGGCCAATAAGAGAGGGAGGGCTTGGTTGCCGCCAATTTAGGTGGGCACCATTGGCGGCCATAGGAGGGCTCAGGAGCTCCTAGAGCTCGTTGGAGAGGCTGGACAGGACCAAAGGAGTGAGTGGAGGCGAGTGGTGTGCTCGGGAGGGGCGCAGAGGGCTATATATAGGCGGGGCGAGGAGGGGAGGACGTGGACGCGTGGCCGTGGCTCGGGTGCCGGTGCTCGTGTCCAGCCATGCTCTGGCGAGGCCAGCGATCACGGGGAGGCGCGGGAACGCGACGAGGGAGGAGCGGATGAGTGATAGTGAGGCACAGGGCAAGAGGGGCCGAGGCCGCAGAGGAGGAAGACGCCGAACGCCATTAAAGCTCGGTCGGCCACAGTGCGCCCATGGGGGCGCGGCGACAAGCGCTGACGGAGGAGTTGACAGAGGGGGAAGTGGCTCCAGGAGGATGACGATGACGTGGGGAACACGCTGGATAGGCCCGTGGTTGTTGGGACGCCGAGCAGAGGAGGGGCCCGAGCAAGAAGACGTCCTGGGTGCGGCCAGAGCGTACCAACGCGGTGGTCACCGCGTGAGATGGAGAGGAGAAAGTGCCAAGGGTTGGCAAACGTTGTTTAGTGGTAAGTCCTTCCCGGGTCGGTTACAACCGCGGTGGTAGCTCGGTTAAAAGTGAAGCGGGTAAATGATAAGTAAGCTCTGAAGTGTACTACATCAATCTGAACCATGATGCAGTGATCAACAGACAAATGCTAGGGGCTAAATAAGCTGCCTGGGAGGTTTAGGATAGGAAGGACTCTAGTCCTGTGAAATTTTAGGTGATTTGGATCAATGGTTGATATAGTTGCTTTGCAACTGACCAAAATGGTCCAGAAACTTGAGCATGATGATGCACTCACATGAAGCATCAACTTGAGCTCAAATTTGGCAAGGCTTGATGATTTGATTATATAAAGATGCTGTAAAAAAATTTGTACCAATTTGATTCACCAAAATGGTACTTGCTTCACAAACATCCTTGCTGACCAGAAACTTGCAATAATTCTAGAGAAATATTGGCTAGGTGAGCTGGTGCCAAATTTGGTGGAGAGAAGTTATTTGGGTAGTAGAATGCCCTGGTAAATGTTCAGGCAAAATGAAGCAATATAAAATATACTTGCTTCACAACCTGAAAATATTGACAGAATCAAAGATTTGATGTGATGCTCACATAGATCAAGGGATGGAGCTGAAATTTGGAGGAGTGAGATAATATGAGGACATGAAGGAGTGTGCAAAATTTCAACTCATTTGGATAAACCTAGCTAGTACTTCCTTCACAAAAGTTTCCCTTAGACAGGAACTTTGACAAATCACTGAGGAAGTTTCGTGTCGGAGTAATGGGCCACGGGTAGGCTAACCCTAGGCCCAGAACCTTTCAAGACATCGGGGCTGACTGTGCCCCTCAGGACACCAGGATGGAGAGCCGCCTTCCAGAAGCCGGCTAAAGGAGCAGCTGACTACCCCGCATGCGGCCGAGTACTAGAGGCGAGGTCAAGACGGGCCGACTCCTGCCTGGCGGCTCCCAGAGAAGCCGGCCACGGGGAGTCGGCCCACGACACCAACAAATCCCATGCCCACGTAAGGGGGGATGGGACGGGGAGTGGCAACAATAAAGCCCACTCCCTCCCCTATTATGGGATGGCAAGGCCACAGTGCGCCATACCAGTGGAGATCTCCGTCCGGCGGGGCACTGTGGTCGTGACATCCCTGACATCAGCAACAGTAGGCGGAGTCCTGCACCCAGGACGGCCTGTCAGTACGGTCTATGGACGATGGGCCCTACCGATCAGCGAGAGTCCAGAAGACAGCAAGAGCGCCACCAGTCGGACCCGAAGGGAGCCGGCCCCCGGAAGTCGGCCTGCCCCTCCCATGGGTCCCACGCGCCATTAACCAGACAAGACGGTGAGTGGCTACAGTAATCGCCCGCCCGGTAGCAGGGCTGTAGCCACGACCCCATGACCAAGCCTGCGTCATTAGAAGCACGGCTACAGTAATCGGCAGCCGGCAAGACCCGCAAGCGGCGGGTATGGCCTGTCGGCTCCGTACCAAACCAGTCGGTAGGGCCCACCAGCCGGCAGGCCCCGGCAGTCGGCAGAGAAGCCGGCGGGCGAAGAGACTAACGGCTGGGCCCTGCGCCCAGTCGGTTTACCATTGTACCCCGGAGGGTAGGCCTATATAAACCCCCCGGGGCACCCATGCAAAGGGTTCCGACCCATTAGAACTAGACCAAACCTTAGAGAAGGAAGAGAGTTGGCCTAGCCTCCTCCTGTCCACAGATACAGCTCGAGGAGCACCATTGTACTCACTTTTGCCTTAGTGATCATGCGGAGACCCCACAGAGCAGGACTAGGGGTGTTATCTCCTAGGAGAGCCCCGAACCTGGGTAAAGTTCACCGGCGTACGTATCTACGCCTCATCCCGTTTCCAGGCACCGGTGACGTTCTACTCGCCCCCACCATGATAAGCCATCCATTGGCATATGTTGCACCCAACCCCCGACATTTCGCGGCCACCGTGGGGCCTGGTGCACCGTCGTCCGGAGACCTGTTCTGGACGGGAACCCTTTTCCTCCTTGGCGAGCGCAGCCAGCCCGGCACGCCAGACAGAGTCTGCACCGACGTGCTGCATGGTGCTGAAATCGCTTGTGCGGCTAGTTGCCTCGCTGATCTTGTAGGCGAGGTCCGCCTCTCTGATGAGCCCGCATCCGACGCGGGCACAGGCGGCCCGAAGAGCCTCCTCGTGGGCCTCCTCGATCAACTTCACGTCGCCAGCGAGCCAGCTAGGGACTTGGAGTTCGTAGGCTCCACTGATCCGATGTTGGTCGATTCCAACAATGTGTCGCTTGACACGTTCCCCTCCAACGTGGTGGTCTACGACGAGCCGCTTCCTCGCGCGGAGAGCGGCAGAAGCACCGTCACGGAAGTGCTTGTCATCGATCATGGCGAGCACTCCAGCGGGGGTGATTACGACCCACTCCATGCGGCGCTGCAAGACCTGGCAGCGCCCATCTGTGAAGATGCCGACGCCGAGACGCTGGAGGCACGCCGCCTTCAGCTAGTCGAAGGCGCCAAAAATCTAGCCAGCATGAGATGCCTGTCAAAAGCCTACCAGCGCGAGATGGACCGCACGGTGGGCGGCACGCCGGCTCCAGCTGGGCCTAGTCGCCTTGGCATGGTCCAGCAGCGCGGTGCAGCTATCGCCTATCTGTTCGGGGCGAATCACCTCGTCTACGCCACACATGCGGAGAATATTCGAGCCGCCCAGGCGGCGGCGGACGAGCTGGACAAGTTCGAGGGCGAAGAGCTTCTCTTGATGACGGAGCGCGTGCAGCGACTCCTTGACGCGGCCGCTGAGCAGAACGAGGCCGGCTGCCACACTGATGCGCCGCGCCGACAGAATGACAACCTGCTGCCATGCCGAGACCAAGGCGCGGAATCTCGGACGCCAACTGGCGGCGTCCGCGGAAGAAAAGACAAGGAGCTGGCTGCCAGCCGCAGTCGGACTTGCATCACCATAGAGCGCGACCGAGACGGCCGCCCAAGAACAGTGGAACGATGGGACGACTGTCCGCCTCCTTCCCCTCGGAGAGAAAGGCAAGTCTCCCCGCTGCCTGTTTATCACCCGACGCTCGGCGACTGCCTTGGCTGCCGAGAAGGAGTCGGTGAAAACGACGCCCGCCATTGGATCGACCGTCTCCACCTATCCCTGGCGCTTGAGGAAGAAGATGAGTTGGGTCCGCCGTGTTTTGGCCCCCGCATCCGAGACGAGCCCTTCCCCAAAGGGTTCATGCTCCCCAGAGACACACCCAAGTACACCGGCTCCGTGAAGCCGGAGGACTGGCGGGTCGACTACTCCACGGCCGTCAGCATAGCAAATGGCAACAAGTGTGTTGCTGTGAAATACGTTCCACTCATGCTCCAGGGCACGGCCCGGACATGGCTGAACAGCTTAAGGCCCCGTAGCATCAACAGTTGGGTCGAGTTCACCGACGCCTTCGTCCGCAACTTCACCAGCACGTACAAGCGACCTCCCAAACCCCGCCAGCTCTCCTTGTGCGTGCAAGGCCACAGCGAGTCAACTCGTGACTACCTCACGCGCTGGGCCGAGCTCCACAACTCTTGCGAGGGCGTGCACGAGGTGCAGGCTATTGAGTACTTCACTGCAGGATGCCGAGAGGGCACCCTCCTCAAGCACAGGCTTCTCTGCGATGAACCGGAAACCCTCGACGAGCTGTTGATCATAGCAGAAAAATACACCACAGACGATTCCTCCATGAAGATGGAGATTCAAGTCAGTGCGACCGGCAAAGTGGATCCTCAGGCTCCCCGAACTCCAGCCCGAGACACCAATCGGCATCAACAGCAGAACGACCACAAGTGTAGATCCCCCCACCGACTTCCACCAGTCGGCAGGTGGCAACAGTTGAAGACCAACAGTCGGAAGGGCAGCCTCCGCTCAGACGTCAGAAGGGCGGTAAGTCCAACTGGGAGCCGGCTTTCTCATATGAGCAGACTCTGGATGGACCCTGGAAGTTCCACAGTGGCGCGAAGCCGTCCAACCACACCACTCAGAAATGCCACTGCTCACCAGGATCGCAAAAGGAGACGGCCTTTTGCCTCCCCCGCCTGCTGGGCAGCCGCCTCCCCCTCCGCCCAAGCAGCCGGCGGTCAGACCAGTCGGCGCAGTGCAAGACGAGTACCCGGAAGAGCAGGGAGCATACGTCGTGTTCACCAATGTGGCCGACGATTGACGCAGCAGACGCTGCAGCAGCAGGAGGTGAATGCAGTAGCTTCTGACACACCTGAGTTCATGCACTGGTCTGAGAAGCCCATCAGCTGGAGTCGGGATGACCACCCCAAAGTAATGCCCAGACCTAGCTCCTATGCCTTGGTTTTGGACGCCACCTTTGCCACCGACAAGCGAGCTGCTCGTTTTTCCAGAGTCCTGATAGACGGCGGCAGCAGCATCAACATCTTGTACAAAGACACCATGGAGAAGTTGGGAATCAGGCAGAGGCAACTGCAGTCCAGCCGGACGGTGTTCCACGACATAGTCCCTGGCCTTTCCTGCTCGCCAATCTGCAAGATCTTGATCGACGTCCTATTCGGAGATAAGGATCATTTCCGCCGTGAGTCAATATGGTTCAAGGTGGTGGACCTAGAGAGCCCATACCATTCATTGCTTGGCCGGCCAGCCCTGGCCAAGTTCATGGCCATCCCCCACTATGCCTACCTCAAGATGAAGATGCCGGGTTCCAAAGGGATTCTGACCATAACTGGCGACTACAAGAAGTCGTCCGCCTGCGCATCAGAGAGCAGCCGGCTGGCCGAGTCCCTCGCGATCGCAGCTGAGAAGCGGCTGCTAGATCGAGTTGTGGCGATGGCAGGCAAGCAACCAGAAATGTCGCCTGATCCCAAAGAGTCGGAAGCTGAGGGCTCGTTCAAGCTGGCTAAGGAAACAAATAAGTTACCTTTGGACCTGGAGCATCCAGAGAGGTACGCTGTCGTAGGCGCCAACCTCGACAGCAAATAGGAAGGCGAGCTCGTCGATTTCGTCCGTGAGAATCGAGACATCTTCGTATGGTCCCCCAAGAACATGCCAGGTGTCCCAACAGAATTCGCCGAGCACAAATTACATGTACGATCTGATGCCAATCCAGTCAGACAGCCTTTATGCCGCTTGTCAGAAGAGAAGAGGAGAGTTGTTGGAGAAGAGATAGCCCCGCTGCACACAGCCGGCTTCATCATGGAAGTATTCTTCCCAGAATGGCTGGCCAACCCGGTCTTGGTACTGAAGAAGAACAAGCAGTGGTGAATGTGTATTGAATACACCATCCTCAACAAAGCATGCCCCAAGGACCCGTTCGCCTTGCCAAGGATCGACCAAGTGATGGACTCCACAGCCGGATGCGAGCTATTGAGTTTCTTGGATGCATATTTAGGGTATCACCAGATCAAGTTAAACCCATCCGACAGGCTGAAGACTGCCTTCATCACGCCATTTGGAGCTTTCTGCTACCTAACCATGACGTTCGGCTTGAGGAACACCGGCGCCACCTTCCAACGATGCATGTAGAAGTGTCTCCTCAAGCAGCTCGGCAGAAATGCTCACGTCTATGTGGATGATGTGGTGGTAAAGACGGAGAAGCGTGGAACACTGCTGGAAGACCTCAAGGAGACCTTCGACAACTTGCGCCGATTCCAGATCAAGCTCAACCCGGAGAAATGTGTCTTTGGAGTACCAGCCGGCCAGCTCCTTGGTTTCCTGGTCTCCGAACGTGGCATAGAATGCAACCCAGTGAAGATCAAGGCGATTGAAAGGATGGAGGTACCCAGCCAACTACTGGACGTACAAAAATTCACCGGCTGTTTGGCGTCTGTCAGCCGGTTCATCAGTCGGCTAGGCGAGAAGGCTCTTCCCCTGTACCAACTCATGAAGAAGACCACTTTTTCGAGTGGAACCACAAGGCGGACGAAGCATTTGTCCAACTAAAGAAGATGCTGGTGACTCCACCTGTTCTGGCGGCTCCGACTCCTAAGGAGCCCATGCTCCTCTACATCGCCGCCACCAGCCGAGTGGTCAGCACGGTCATTGTAGTAGAGCGCAAGGAGGAAGGCAAAGCACTACCAGTTCAGAGACCGGTATATTATTTGAGTGAAGTACTGTCGACCTCCAAGCAAAACTACCCCCACTACCAGAAGATGTGCTATGGTGTGCATTTTGCCGCCAAGAAATTGAAGCCTTACTTCCAAGAGCATCCAATCACTGTGGTCTGCATGGCTCCTCTAGCCGAGATCATCGGCAGCCGAGACGCTTCGGGACGAGTGTCCATGTGGGCCATAGATTTGGCCCCCTACACCATCCACTACCAACCTCGCACTGCCATCAAGTCACAAGCGCTGGCCGACTTCTTCGTCGACTGGGCCGAAACCCAGTATCTACCAGCAGCGCCCGACTCCACCCATTGGTGAATGCACTTCGATGGCTCCAAGATGCGCACCGGCTTGGGAGCCGGCATCGTCCTCACCTCTCCCAAGGGCGACAAGCTCAAGTATGTGCTGCAAATCCATTTTTCCGCCTCCAACAATGTCGCCGAGTATGAGGCACTCATTCACGGGCTCTGGCTAGCCAAAGAGCTCGGCATTCGCCGGATCCTGTGTTATGGTGACACCGGCTTGGTGGTCCAGTAGTCGTCAGGCGATTGGGACACCAAGGACGCAAACATGGAAAGCTACCGCTTCCTCATCCAGCAACTCAGTGGGTATTTCGAGGGATGTGAGTTTCTCCATGTACCAAGAAACGACAACGACCAAGCAGACGCCCTGGCGCGAATCGGCTCCACCCGTCAGGCGATACCGTCCGGTGTCGCCCTTCAGCGCCTCCTCAAGCCGTCCGTCAAGCCATCACCGGAGTCAGACTCCATCTTCGTGCCGGCTCCTCCTGAAGTTGTCGGATCCGACTCAAGAGCCCCCGCGGACGGAAGGAGTATTCCGGCAGGCGGTGCGGAGATCGCGGCAGTCGCACCCGACCCAGGGACTGCGGAGCCTGGCCCGGATACTTCGGAGCCCGGCTCAGGGACTGCACCAATCTGCCCGGGGACTTCATCGATGCAGCAAGCGGCTGCCGACTCCAACCCGCCACCTCCCGGCCCACCCACCCTCGTCCAAGTCGCAGTCTTAGCGGTTGCAGAAATTGCAGCACCTTCATGGGCCCAACCCATCCTCAAATTCTTGGTGAACAAAGAGCTGCCAGCCGATGAGATCTTGGCTCGGCAAGTGCAATGCCGGGCGGCAGCGTACGCCATCATCAATAGAGAGCTCGTAAGGCGCATCATCACTGGTATTCACCAGCGGTGTGTGGAGCCAGAGCAAGGCTAGGCAATCCTCAAAGACATCCATCAAGGCGAATGTGGCCATCACACGGCTTCAAGAGCACTCCTCGCCAAAGCTTTCCGCCATGGTTTCTTCTGGCCGACTGCTCTTGAAAACGCCAAGTCTCTAGTCCAAAAATGCAAGGGGTGCCAGAAGTTCCGCTCTAAGCCTCATCAGCCGGCTTCGGCACTCAAAACAATTCCTATTGCCTGACCCTTTGCTGTTTGGGGCCTGGACATGGTCGGACCATTCAAGACGGCGCGAGGTGATTTGACTCATTTACTTGTTGTAGTGAACAAGTTCACCAAATGGATAGAAGCAAAGCCAATCAGGAGTTTGAATGGTCCGACTGCTGTGACCTTCATCTCTGACATCACAATTCGGTATGGCATACTGCACAACATCATCACCGACAACGGCACAAACTTTGTCAAGGGTGCCTTGGCTCATTTCTGCGCGACGCAGGGCATCCGACTGGACTAAGCGTCCGTTGCCCATCCGCAGTCCAACGGCCAAGTAGAGCGAGCAAATGGCCTAATCCTGTCCAGTATCAAGCCCCGGTTGGTCGAGCCTCTGGAGCGCTTGGCAGGCTGCTGGCTTGATGAGTTGCCAGCCGTCCTCTGGAGCCTGTGCACGAAAACAAACAAGTCAACCAGCTTCACGCCCTTCTTCCTCGTCTATGGTGCCGAAGCCGTCATCCCAACGGACATGGAGTTCGACTCCCCTCGAGTCACCATGTACACTGACGAGGAAGCAAAGGAAGCACGTCATGACGGCGTCGATCTGCTGGAAGAGGGCCGGCTGTTGGCACTTAGCCGGTCCAGCATCTACCAGCAGAGCCTACGCCGATACTACAATCGGAAGGTCAAGCCGCGATCTTTCCAAGGAGACCTTGTGCTTTGGCTGATTCAGTGAACAGCTGGCCAGCACAAGCTCTCAGCACCTTGGGAAGGCCCCTTCATCGTCAGCAAGGTGTTGGGCAATGATTCCTACTACCTGATCGATGCTCAGAAGCCCCGAGCACGCAAAAGAGACGACTCCGGCAAGGAGACGAAGCGACCATGGAATGCAAATCTCCTCCGAAAATTTTATAGTTAATGCAGTATGTATCACGCTACCTTTTGTATTAAAGTACGAAGACTTCGGGCCCCTCGAGACGATCTCGGGGACTGCCTTCTTTTATCTATATGATAATGAGTTATGCCTATGAGTATGTTATTCTTTATCGCTTGGCACCCGGTTCGACTAGTCGGCCCGGGGACTTGCCGTCTTGAGCTATGAAATGACTTCCTGCAGCCAGACAAGTAGTGTGTGGCACTCAAGCCGTCTCCTGTTAGAAGCCGCAGATCGCAGAGCGACTGACTGGCAAGAAGGAGTAAGGTAGAATGGGTGTCCATATGAAAAATGGCTAAGGACTCAAAGCATGCACATAGCTTAAGCCGGTTTCCAGCCTTTTGCAACCGACTCTTGAGCAGCCGGCTCGCCATTTTCTAAATTAACTTGCTAAAAACTCTAAATGGCTAAGTACTTGCCTCCCAAAGAAGCCAAGTATTTGATCTAGCGGCAGCCCGCAGAGCGGCTGTCTGACTAGCCAAACGGCAACCAAGGGAAGGCAACAAAGGAAAATTCCAAAGAGCAATAAGCAAGAAGAGATAAAACGCGGATAAATATTTACATAGAAAGGCCCTTGGCCGAATCATCAAATAGGAGTTCTAGATACACCCACACCCAGTGGGTGGAATTGTGCAAAATAACAAGTTCGTTGAGACTACTAAGCAGGAAAAACAAAGATAAAGTGGCATCCTAGGAAGCCGCGGACGGACTCGGAGGACCAGAGGGGTCGGCGGTGCCAGTTGGCGGGGCAGTCGGCTGGTTGGTCTCCGCCTGATCACCCCTGGCGATAGCTGGCTCAGTTGTGCGCGGCTCATTGCTGGAGGCGCGGTCGGGCTGGGGCTGGCCATCTGCCTCGACCTCTGGCACCTCCTCCTCGTCTCCTTCCTCCTCCTCACCTTCCTCTTCGCCACTGGAGTCGATCACCTCCGCCGAGTCCTCGCCGTCGTCCGGGTTCAGCCCGAACCACTCCGGTGGTGCCTCCTCGCCGTTCTCAGCCTGCTCTGGGACAAAGACACTGGTGTCGGTGTACTCAGCGATCGATGCGGCGCACCTGATGAGATCGTCCTCGACCATTGCCAGCTCCGCCTGAGCTTCCAGCCAGAACATGGCTTACTGGGCTAAACTCAGCCCAGGATACCACACCTTGGCGAATTCCAAGGCCCGGCGGGCTCCAGCCCGGGTTGTAGAACCCTTCCAGGCCTCAAGACGGCCGGCTGCCACCTCCAACCACTCAGTAGTCTGACTGGGGGTACGTCGCGCCCGCATGTCCGGCCACAGGGCGGCAATCGCCTGGGCGCCGACACGTTGAAGCTGGTGCAGCATCCGGTGGGCTGGCCGATGATGGGCCTCAATGCTTAGAATCTGCTCGTTAAGAGTCCGGGGGGCGTCGGCGGCGACCTATGCGCCGTCCGCCCTCCGTGCTTCATGATCAGCCTCGATGGCTTGATTGGCGGCATCAGAATGGACGGGGAAGAAGTCTGCTAAGGAAGAAGAGCAAAGAAACAAAGTTAAAAATTTAAGGCCGACTCGACTAGCAGTCGGCAGCCCGGAAAAGGAAACATGTGGAAGCTCACCATCGACAAGATCTTCGATTGCTTGGAAACTAGGAGGAGCGCTCGGATGCAAATTCAGTGAGAAGGGTGGTCTCCTTGTCCTCCGCCTCTTTCTGGGCCCTCTAGAGCAACTCCTTCTGCTCCGCCAGCTGCGTAGCCAGCCGGTCGCGCTCCTTCGTTAGCCGGCCGCACTCCTCCTCCCTGACGCGCAGTGCGGTTTAGACTTCGCCCAGCTGCTGCTGAAGGGTGGCGTTGGCCTCTGAAAAAAAGGGGGAGGAATGTCTGTCGTCAGCAAAGAAGAAAGGTCGCCGGGGAGATCCGGCCCGACTACTCAGCAGTCGGCCCGAATCTCGGGGACTACAACCCGAGGGTGCGCCAGCGCGCCCCCGCAGAGAAAGAAGAAAACTCACCCCGGCTGTCCGACAAGTCGGCGGTCCGCTTGGCCAGCTCCTCAACATTGGCGTTGAAGGAGGTCACATGAAGATTGTGGTAATCCTGCATCAAAATTTCAAGAAAAAAGCGTTGGTACTCGTAACTCGCCGATTAGAGTTCCGAGCCGACTGCTCAGCAGCCGGCCCGAAACTCGGGGACTACACCCAGTGGGTGCGCTGGTGCGCCCCCACAAAGAAAAAACAAGGAAGCAAAGCAAAGAAAGGATGCGTACCCGGATGGTCGTTCGTGACACCAGGTATGCCTTGGTGCACTCCTTGATGGCGTCGCCCTCAGCCTGGAGCTTGGCTTGGACGTCCAAGAGCGCCCGGTTCAACGGGCCCGTCCCGCCTCCCCGCACCCACCCGGTGGGCGCGGCGCTCGACACCTCGGTGTCCGAGATCGAGGAGCTCGCTGCGCCGGTATCCATAGGACGCTGCGCTGAGGCCACCTTCGCGAGACGGCGGCGCCTCGGCGTACTGACCTCGAGGGACAGGCCCGTCGCCGCCGCGCCTCCTGTTGGCGGCACTGGCGGATCCGCCGGTTGTCCGCCTGGCGCACCTCCGGAGGGTGGCGGTGGCGGCACAACGACCTCCGGCGTAGCGGTGACATCGGCGTCGCTCTCCATGACCGGTTTCTCGTCGCCAGCTTCCCTAGTCTACGCCGAGAACTCCGGTGGCGGTGGTGCAGAGTTCAAGGGGACGACAAACACCGCCGACTGGCGGCGTGCGGCTTCCTCCGCGTGCTTCTTCTCCGCATCGGCGGCCTCGGCCTCCGCCAGCTTCTTCAGGACGGCAGCCTCCGCCTTGTCGGCTTCCGCCTTCTTCAGGCGGGCGACTTCCCGCTCCTCACGCGCCTCCCGCGCGTTCCGCTCCGTCGCCTCCCGGAGGTCGGCGGCGGGGTCAACCCGCCGGGTGGTGGAGGAGGTCTCCGCCGACTTCTCAACGGAGCCGGCGGCCGACTTCTCAAGAGAGAGAGGGGCCCTAAAGCCGGAAAAACAAAGTAAAGAAATTTCAGACAGACTCAATAAAGAAACACGAAGATACGAGGGGAGGTGGTGCTTACGCTGAAATAAGCTGCGGCGTCTTCACCACCTTGCGGAAGCGGTTTCCCTTTGCGGCCGCCTCGTCCTGCTTGGTCGCCATGGCTGAGCCCTTGGGCTTCTTCGGCCGGCTGCCAAAGAGGCTCGCCCCGGCCCTGCGCTTCTTGCCGCCTCCTTGTGCGTCCGGGGGAGCTGACGAGACCGCGCCCGACTGGCCGGCTCCTAGCTGGTGGCGTGGGATGACCTCCTCGTCATCATCGGGCCAGTCCTCGAGACTGGCCCCAAGTGTCGGGCCACCTGCTGCGCCTCCTCCTCCCTCGGTGTCGTCCTCCAGGGCCGCCGCCCCCAGGTCGGTGTCGTCAACATCACTCTCCTTCCGGTCGGGGAGGAATTCGCGGTCCGGCCCCACGGTGCCGGCTGCAGGCTGGAGAAGGGGGTTCTGACCAAAGCCGACTGATCAGATCGGACAAAATGGACTTGGCAACGAAGAAGTCAGAGAGAAAGAGAAAAAGAAAATGACTCACCGAAGGCGGAGGGGCGGCACGCGAATACGGCTCCTTGCCGAACTTCCACTCTTCGTTGAGGTCGCAGCTCGCAAGGTAGTTCACCATGTAGGCTACCTCCTCATGAGGCATCTCCTTGGTGCACATTTGGCTCGGGTCTCGGTGCCCGCTCATTTGGCAGATCATGTGGGGCGACTTCGGAGGGGCAGCACGCGGCGCGCCACGAAGGCGGCCAGCAAGTCCGGCCCTCCGACTGCGCCAGTACTCGAAGCCACGCAACGGCACCGGCTCCCGCAGGCGTCAACGTCTTGGCCCGGTGCGACCAGTTGGGTTGCCTCCCAGCCGGCCGGTCGGCTACGAAGGCTGGCAGGTTGATCCAATCGCCCTCCGCGGAGATGTTCTTCACGTAGAAGTACGATCACTGCCACATCTTCACCGATTTGATCAGCCTGATGGAGGGAAACGGGTTGTCGGCCCCCGGCCTCCGCAAGGCGATGAACGCGCCGCACTGAGCCGGCACGCCCGTGGCCTGGGTGCGGAGCTTGGAGAAGAAGAACTCCCCCTAGAGCTCCATGGTGGGGAGAATGCCGATGAAGCCCTCGCATAGGGTGACGAAGGCGGACAGCAACACCACTGTGTTGGGGGTGAGGTGGTGAGGCTGGAGTCCGTAGAACTCAAGGAAGGAGCAGAAGAAGTTGCTCACCGGCAAGCCCAGGCCACGCAGGCAGTGCGAGCGGAAGATGACCCGCTCGCCCTCCTGCGGCACCGGCGAGATCTCTCCCCTCCGCGTGAGGCGGACCCTCACGAGGTCCTCGCCAGGCAGTCGACGCGTCTTGCGGAGGAAGTTGATGTGATCCTCGTGGACCTCCGAACCATCCCAGGTGCCAGAGTGCGCCGTCGTGGGTGTAACGGCGGAGGAAGAGCTCATCGTGAGCGGACCGCCGCGACGTTCGACGAGGCTCAAGGAGCAGAGAGGGAGAAGAAGGAGAAGAAGCAGCGGGAGGTGGGACGCGCGTGCTCCACCGCTTCCCCTCCTCCCCCTACTTATAGCCTAGTGGGCTGCGAAGCCGAGGGGGCAATAGTGGGATTTACTGCGCCCACTACTCCACGCCCCCCCACGTTTGTCACGCAAAGTTACTGCGCGCAGTAATTCCGTGGGAACCTCAACCGCCCCCACGGCCGCAGCAGATCCACTTGCGCGCCGAGGCGTGGTAGTGGCAGGCCCGGCCTGCGGACGTGTCCCATCTCGCGGAGGGGTAGGCGGGCTGGCCCGGCCATTGGTTTCCACATGGCGGGCATGGAGTGGATGGCGGTCTGGAAGCTTAGCTCATACGCTATTGAGTTCCCGTCGGGGGATTCGAAAGCATTTTTGGACTAGTCAAAGTCAGGCGACTCCGACTCCTACCAATCGGCCCGGCAGAAGTCAAATAAGGTCTCACCTCAAGCACTCGGAGAAAGAAACTGCTGAGGCTCCTCGGCTGATCGTCCGCAGTGCCTCACCAGCTTCGGGTACTACTGTCGGAGTAATGGGCCACGGGTAGGCTAACCCGAGGCCCAGAACCTTTCAAGACATCAGGGCTGACTGCGCCCCTCAGGACACCAGGATGGAGAGCCGCCATCCAGAAGCCGGCTAAAGGAGCAGCCGACAGCCCGCATGCGGCAGAGTCCTAGAGGCGAGGTCAAGACGGGCCAACTCCCGCCTGGCGGCTCCCAGAGAAGCCGGCCACGGGGAGTCGGCCCACGACACCAACAAAGCCCATGCCCACGTAAGGGAGGATGGGACGGGGAGTGGCAATAGTAAAGCCCACTCCCTCCCCTTTTTATGGGATGGCAAGGCCACAGTGCGTCGTACCAGTGGAGATCTCCGTCCGGCAGGGCTCTGTGGGCGTGCCATCCCTGACATCTGCAACAGTAGGCGGAGTCCTGCACCCACGATGGCCTGTCGGTACGGTCTATGGACGATGGGCCCTACTGGTCAGCAAGAGTCCAGAAGACGGCAAGAGCGCCACCAGTCGGACCCGAAAGGAGCCGGCCCCCGAAAGTCGGCCTGCCCCTCCCACGGGTCCCACGCGCCATTAACCAGACGAGGCTGGGAGTGGCTACAGTAATCGCCCGCCCGGTAGCAGGCCTGTAGCCACGACCACATGACCAAGCCTGCGTCATTAGAAGCACGGCTATAGTAATCGGCAGCTAGCAAGACCCGCAAGCGGCGGGTACGGCCTGTCGGCTCCGTACCAGACCAGTCGGTGGGGCCCACCAGCCGGCGGGCCCCGGCAGTCGGCAGAGAAGCTAGCGGGCGAAGGGACTGACGCCTGGGCCCTGCGCCCAGTCGGTTTACCATTGTACCCCCGGAGGGTAGACCTATATAAACCCCCCGGGGCACCCATGCAAAGGGTTCCGACCCATTAGAACTAGACCAGACCTTAGAGAAGGAAGAGAGCTGGCCTAGCCTCCTCCTGTCCACAGATACAGCTCAAGGAGCACTATTGTACTCAATTTTGCCTTAGTGATCATGCGGAGACCCCGCAGAGTAGGACTAGGGGTGTTATCTCCTAGGAGAGCCCCGAACCTGGGTAGAGTTCGCCGGCGTACATATCTACACCTCATCCCGTTTCCAGGCACCGGCGACGTTCTACTCGCCCCCATCATGATAAGCCATCCATTGGCATATGTCGCACCCAACCCCCAACATTTGGCTTGGCAAATAAAGTTGAATTTTGGCACAGGTCAATTATTTGGATGATATATCATGCCCAAAAACTTTGGGGGCAAATGGGCAAATATAAATAGCACTTGCTTCACAGTGTGCCATTTAGGACATAATAGGAAATGAATTTATTGAGCATGATGGGAAATATGGCCAATGAAATATTTTACCATATTTGAGGAAGATGTGACCCAAACAATTTATAAGAATTATTTGGGGATTTTTGGATTGGTAGAAATATGGGTTGCTTTACAACCTAGGGCAGACAGGGTTATTCCTTGAATAGGAAAAACGAATATTCCTGAGAAAAAGAAATTAGGGTTTGGTCAAGGAGTGAAGTGACATGATCTTGGAAAAGTTTTTAGGATGATGATCCCCTTGGGAGAGGAAATGAAGATGATTTCCCAGGTGACAAGGCCACAGAACCACTCCAAAAAGAAAAACAGAGCAAAAACCAGATAAATCAAAAGAAAAAGAAAGGGACAAAATCCAGGCTGTTACAACGGGCGGCGATTCTTCACAGGCATCGGGCCTTCTTCACAGCCTCTGGGCCTTTCTTCATAGGCTCTGGGCCTTTCTTCAAAGGCTCTGGGCCATGCTTCATGGGTAGAACCTCCGGAGGTCCTGGATGTTCCAGGCGTTCTGGACAGGTATCCTGTCCTGCGTCTCAAGGCGTGCGGCGCCAGGCCTGGAGACATGGATGACCCTAGACGGGCCCTCCCACATGGGTGAAAGCTTGTGCAACCCTTCCTTGGAGAGGACCCGCCTCAGGACGAGGTCACCCACCTCGAGCATCATGCAGCGGATGTTTCGGCAGTGGTATCGCCGCAGCGCCTGCTGGTACCTGGCCGCCCTCATTGCAGCTTCGCGACGAAGCTCCTCCCCAAGCACGAGGTCCATCCCCCGCATGGCATCCTGCTGCATTTCATGGAACGCCAAGACCCATGCGGAGCGATGCCTAACCTCGTGAGGAAGGACTGCTTCAGCTCCGTAGACAAGGAAGAACGGGGTCTCGCCCGTTGGTTTGGTGACGGTGGTGCGGATAGACCATAGCACGGACTGGAGCTCGTCGTGCCAGCCCCTGCCACAGGCCTCGGGCTTCTTCTTGAAGGTCCTGGTCTTGAGGCCTCTTAGGACCTCCGTGTTGGCGCGTTCGGCCTGACCATTGCTCCTTGGGTGCACCACCGAAGCGTAGCAGATCTGCGTTCCAAGGTTAGCACAGTACGTTTTGAAAAGGTTACAAGTGAACCGTGAGCCGTTATCTGTGATGATGCAGTTGGGGACCCCGAAGCGGCTCACGAGGCCCTTGATGAACTTGACAGCCGAGCCAGCTGGGATGGTACGGACAGCTTCCACTTCCGCCCACTTGGTGAACTTGTCGATGGCGATGTAGAGGTAATGGTAGCCCCCAGGCGCTTGAGGGAACGGGCCCAAGATGTCCGGCCCCCAGACCGCGAACGGCCATGTGAGCGAAATGGTCTGGAGGCCATGAGCCGGCTGATGAATTTGCTTGGCGTGGAACTGGCAGGCTTCGCAAGACTTCACCAGCTCAGTTGCGTCATTGAGCGTAGTGGGCCAGTAGAATCCACTGCGGAATACCTTCCCGATGAGGGTCCGTGATGACGAGTGGTGCCCGTAATCCCCACCATGTATGTCAGTTAGCATCTCCTTCCCCTGCTCCCTGGAAATGCAGCGCAGGGAAAAGTCGTTTGGCCGCTTCCTGTACAACTCACCATCCTGGATGCAGTATGTCGTGGCTTGCCGAACCACACGCTCTGCATCTTCCTCCTTCTCTGGCAGCACCCCTTGCATCAGATATTCCTTGAATTCCTTGGTCCAGCATCCCTCCTGAGGTTCGAGTGCCAAGAGCAAGCGAGCTCCTGAGGTCGGGCCGCAGGCCAGGGCTCCTGTGGCAGGAGGCTGTGGGAGCTGCTCCCGAGGCTGAGTAGTGCTTGAAGGTGGCGGTGTCGCCGATGGCTTGAAGAGCCGTTCCTCAAAGACACCGGGCTCTTATGGCTGCCGCTTAGATGCTCTCTTGGCGATGTCGTCGGCTTCCTTATTGGTGCTCCAGGGCACGTGTTGCAACTCCAGGCCCGAGAACTGCTTCTCCATCTTGCGCACCTCCGCGAGGTATGCCTCCACATGCTCGTCCTTCGGCTCGTATACTTTGTTGGAGAAGTTGACGAGGAGCTACGAGTCGCCTCTAACGGTAAGGCGCATCACCCCCAGAGCTGTCGCGGCCTCCAGGCCAGCAATGAGGCCTTCGTATTTCATGATGTTGTTGGAGACCTTCTCGCCCTGCTGAAAGCAGAGCTGCACGGCATAGTAGAGCTTATCCTTAGTGGGCGAGATGAGTACTGCTCCAGCCCCCGTGCCCTAGTGCGCGAAGGCGCCATCAAAGTACAGGACCCAACCATCTGGTGCCTCACTTCCTGGCGAGGTCGACCGGTCTTCACCTACTTCAAGTGTCAGGACATCCGTCCATTCCACCACAAAATCAGCGAGCGCGGCTCCCTTGATGACCCTGGTAGTGTTGAACTCTAACTGGAATGCTTGCAGCTCGATGTTCCACTCGGCAACCCTTCCAACAGAATTGGGACTCCTGAGCACCCTCTCTAATGGGTAGGCTAAGAAAACCTTGATGGGGTACCCCTGGAAGTAGTGTCGTAGCTTGCGCGAGACCACCAAGAGTGCAAGCAGAAGCTTCTGGGGCATGGGATATCGCGCCCTCGCATCTCACAACACGGTGCTGACGAAATACACCGGGTGTTCGACAAGGGCTGGTGTGGTGTCTGGGCTCGCATCTTGCGGAAGTTGAGACGCTTCGTGAGGTGATGGGGCTCCTGACGCCTGATCGTTTGCTGGATTTTTGGCGGTGTCATCCTGTCGAGCTTGGTCTTCTGTCAATGATGCCACGGCTCTTGCGGTGCCTTCCTGATCTTGCATCACCTCAGTTGTAGCCCGGCGCAGCGCGCCCTTGGTTTGGTGCTCCTCCTGAACCGCCACCAGTGCTACGCTGGCGGAGTACGGGGTAGCAGCGACGTAGAGCACTAGCGGCTTGAGGGGCCGTGGCGCCACCATCACCGGAGGGCTGGTCAGGTATCTCTTGAGGTCTTCAAAAGCTTGGTCAGCCTCTTGGGTCCACTCGAATGGGCCCTTGTTCGTCATCAGCTTGAAGAAGGGTAGGGCGCGTTCCCTTATCTTGGAGATGAAGCACCCCAATGCAGTTACCCGGCTAGCCAGCTTCTGCATCTCCATAAGTGTCTGTGGCGGGCTCATGTCCTCGATGGCCTTGATCTTCTCTGGATTCGCCTCGATACCTCTGTGGGACACGAGGAACCCCGGCAGCTTGCCGGAAGGGACGCCGAACACGCACTTCTCCGAGTTAAGCCGCAAGTTCACTTGGCGCAAGCTCGCGAAGGTCTCCTCCAAGTCTTGTATCAAGGTCCTCACCTCCCGAGACTTCATCACAATGTCGTCAACGTAGGCCTCTGTGTTTCTCCCGAGCTGCCGCCCTAAGGCGATGTGCATCAGTCGCTGAAAGGTTGCGCGCGCGTTGCGCAATCCAAAAGGCATACAGGTGTAGCAGTACACCCCACACGGGGTCAGGAAGGTTGTCTTCTCCACATCTTCTACCGCCATCTTGATCTGGTGATATCTTGAGAACGCATCCAGGAAGCACAGCAGGTCGCACTCGGCGGTGGAGTCGGCGATCTGATCGATGCGCGGGAGCAGGAACGGATCTTGGGGGCACGCCTTGTTAAGGTTGGTGAAGTCAACGCACATCCGTTCCTTCCCGCCTTTCTTCAGTACTACGACGGGGTTCGTCAGCCATTCGGGATACCGAACCTCGCGAATGGCGCCCACCGCCTCCAGCTTGCGAGTCTCTTGGACGATGAAGGCCTGCTTCTCAGTGGACTGTCGTCTCGCTCGCTGCTTCATGGGGCGTACATTGGGGCATACCCTTAAGTGATGCTGAATCACTTCCCTCGGAACCCCTACCAACTGATTGGGCTCCCACGCGAATATATTCTTGTTTGCGCGCAAGAACTTCACCAATGCTTCCTCTTGACCTTGATCGAGGCTCGCACCTATGGTAAAGGTGGCTCCTGAGGGACCGTCTCCGTTGACTGGCACATGCTTGGTTTCTGCCTTGTCTTGTGTGAACAACTGCTTCTTCTTGGTCGGTACGTCTCCCTTGGGCTCGGAGGTGCCCGCGTCGGCAGGCTGCGCCGCCGCGGAGGTTTTGAGGGCGAGCATGAGCGCTGCCAGAGCCTCCATGGCGTCCCCTTTGACCGTGAGGATGCCCGTGCTCCCAGGCATCTTCATGAGGTTGTAGGCCGGGTGAGTCGGTGCCATGAACTAGGCCAGGGTCGGGTACCCGAGAATGGCATTGTACGAGAGGCCGATGCGGGCGATGTCAAAGTCGACCAGCTCGGTGCGATAGTTTTCGCACGTGCCAAAGGTGACGGGAAGGCGGATCTATCCCAGAGAATAGGCAATGCCACCACCAACTCATGAGAAAGGCTTGCTGAGGCTGAGCCGCTCGAGCGGCACGTCAAGAAGGCTGAAGGCTTCCACGAAGAGCAAGTTGAGGCCGGCACCACCGTCGATGAGGGTCTTGGTAACAGCCACGTTGCAGATGGTGGGCGTGCAGAGCATTGGGAGCATGCCCGAGCCGGTGGTGGAGTCGGTGTGGTCCTCTAAGCCAAAGGTGAGGTCGGCCTCTGGCGCAGCCCCCGGGCGCTTGGAAGCGGCACCAATCTGGTGGAGGAACGGCTTGACGTGGCGATCTGAAGGCGGTGCTTGAGAGCCGCCTAGCAGGGCCGCAACTGCGTGGTGCGCCGGTACCGCGTAGCGAGCAGTGAAGAGGTCGCGGAGTTGCCCCCACGATGCCACCGTGGATCCAGGGAGGCTGAGCAGCCAAGCGCGTGACTCGCCGGCGAGGGCCATGGGGAGCCAGTTGGCCATGTCCTTGTCGTCGCCCTCGGCCTCGAGGACGGCCTCCTCGTATGCCAATAGGAAGGTAGACGGGTCCGCCGCACCGTCGTAGCGCGACGGCATCTTCGACCTGAACTTGGGTGGCCATCGCACCTGCCGCAAGGCGGGGGCTATGGCTCGGAGCCCCCTGGCCCCGTTGTCAGCACCGGCCCTTGGAGTCGGTGGTGGGGCACCTGCCATGAGGGCGAAGTGCGGTGGCATGGAGCGCAGGCCGGTGGAGAGGAGCTACGACGCACCCCTACCTGGCGCGCCAAATGTCGAATCATGGGTTCTGGCAGACCCTTGAGGTTCGAACTCTGGGGTGCACGCGAAGTTCTTTCCCTCCTACCGATCTACGCCCTAGCTCGCTAAGGTCTCGCGGACGAACTCGACACACTCGCAACACAAAAGATGCAAGGTTTATACTGGTTCGGGCCACCGATGTGGTGTAATACCCAACTCCAGTGCAATGGTGGTGGATTGCCTCTTGGGCTGCTGATGAACAGTACAAGGGGAAGAACAGCCTCCTGAGGTTGAGGTGTTCTTGTGCTTGGTGTGCTAAGGGCTGGCCTTCTATCAGATCATATCTCCTTCCCTCCTCCCCTCTTTTGTGGTGGCTAGTCCTACTTATATAGGCCCTGGTCCTCTCCCCAAATATTGAGTGGGAAGGGAGCCAACAACGGCGGCCAATTTGAAAGGGGACAGCTAGTACAAGCTATCCTGACAAAAGGTGGTCTTCGCCTGCCAAAGGTTCTGGTGGTGACGCCGTCCTGGGCTCCAAGATGACCTCTGTCCTGCTGTCCTTCTGGTGTTGGTCTCGTTGCACCAATATGGAAACCTTTTCCTAATGCCTCGGTACTCCACGCATGCACTTGCCTCCTTAGCACCAAAGAGGAAACAAGGACGCTGCGAGCGTTGGCGCCCGCCTGGCGCCGATCGTCGTGGCTCATGTCACGAGAGCCTCGCGAGGTTCGCCCTGCCTTGATATCTCCTCTCCTCACGAGGCAGCCCGGTGAGGCCGCTCCTGAGGAGGTCTTGCGTCGTCCGCCTCGTGAGGCTTGGTCCCTCGCGAGGGTCTTGAATGCCTTGTTGATGATGATGGGTCGTACAGACTTGCCAGCACAGCCACGCCATGGGCCGCAGGCAGGCAAGTCTGGGGACCCCCGTTCCCAAAACGCCGGCAGAAGGTGACTCGTAGAATTATTCCCTTAAGTGGAAAAAAGAGTTACTTTTGGTAAGTAGATCATTGAAACTCTTCATAGCAGCTTGAGGAAATTCACAATTGATCGTTTGAAGGAATTATAAAGAATGGAAACTCGGTTTGGAAAGGAAACTATGGTTATAAAACAACTCGGCAAACGGAAAGCACATTCCAGATGATGCCGAGGATATAACCCAGCGACTGCGCGTGCTCTCAATAACCTGAGCATTTCCTTACTCATCAAGGTCTTACCAACATCTCTGCCCAGGATCCTGGCAACACACCATACTACCATGATGAATAGTGATGGACGATGCAGATGCAAAGGAAGACAACACTTTCTCAGATTTCACCTTAGCGATGCCAAGGAAACAAAATCTGGATGATCGACTGAGAGACATTTAGCACTCCGCTGCTAATGTTCTCCTTGATGTTCTAGGTACCACGATCATGTTTAAAAGCATCAACATGGCCATCAAGTATAGGTCAGACTTCGGGAGCACAAAGGATCCATAAGGAATCAACTTCTAGAATAAGTTATAGGGAATCCTCATGGAGAAGATGACCAAATTGCTCAATCAAGATGCTACAATAATAGATCTTCCAGCTAGGTGTGTCAGCCATAACATCAACCTCGCCGGAACCTACATCATAGATCTTGGAAAAGTTCCATCCATCATATTTTCCTGAGATTCGGATCTGGTTGGTGACAAGATAGTTCAGACAACATGTCTGAAAAGGAAAGGTTGCAACACAAATCGACGAGATGACGTTGTGAGATTCTCAGGAAATGAACTACAATAGCAAGCTCCAAAACATGAGCTGGTTCTGCTACATAGCTGTGAACACACTGTCGAAGACAGGCATGACCACATAGTAGTCTTACAACAAAATACTACCGAGTTCAGGTGGGAACCATCATCGAGGATATTGAAGTCTTGTGCACACCCATCTGGGCCCTTCGGGAATGGCATTTGAACTTCTTATCCTTAAACAAATCAACCTGTGGCTTTGTGTGCTAGGGAATACATATGGAATGGAGATGATCAGTCTATCAGACCATAGAATACTTCACACGTACATGATTGACTTGGGATGATTCCGAGGAAGCAAAACAAACCTTTCTCAAATTCATGGTGGCAACTTGCACCTAATGCACGTGAACTTGGAGAAAGTCACTTCTTACACCAAACATATGCTTCATGAGCTAGCATGAAGGAGATAAAAATGTTGCTGATGGGCTCAACAACAAGTCATCAAGATTCCCATGAAGATGGAATTCCACAACTATGTGAGCAAGGCGATAGCATTGGTCAGAACAAAAGATATAACGGAGTATGCTCGAGGAAAAACCACGAGTAAGACAACATTACAAACATCGTTGGTTCTGATTTGATTTGAGGATAGCCCACACTCGAATCAAAGTTTTGATAAGACAATAGGTCCAACAACTGATCACAGGGACCAATCGATGAAGATATCATCTTCCTTCAACACACACAATTATATCCCTGGAAATGAACTAAGCTAGGCAAGCTTTTATCTTCCAACTCTCCAAGTAGTTGTTTGGCTTAACCAACTAGCTCAGGGGTATCCAACACGGATTCTTGGAGAAGGGGTGGTTTACAAGAAACTAACTTGATCACGGACTCAAGTTGTCAGGTGACAACCTGGTAACACTTCCGAGAAGATATTCGGAAAATCATGAACCACCGATATGTTACTAAGCTCATGAACAATCTCGCTTTTCAGGGCAAGATGGTGTTATCAAGGGAGCGAGGGATTGAAACAATCCAAACTCGTTGATCGAAGAGTGCACCAGAATAAGGACTAGGTAGCACGATCTATCTTAGAATGATGATTCAATAACCAATACGCTAAGAATGAAACTACTGTCCATTAACTACCAAGCAACACGGTTGCTAGGAGTATTGATTTCACACATCATGGTTCACTTGTCGGCATTCTGGTTCACTACAAAAAAATACACTTCCATGATGATACGTGTTTGTAACGGTAGGTCATGTTTTCTGTCATGCATGTACATCCATGACAATTTTATGACAGAATCAAGATAGTCATACCTGTGTTGCCGTAGAAGTGTTACATGACATTACCAAAATTATCATCATGGAAGTGTCCACTTCCATGACGATAAATCTCCGTCACAGAAGTGCTTTCGTCAAGGGTGACCGACACATGGCATCCACCGTAATGGAATGCCGTTAAGCTATCGGGTCCGGTTTTGGATCTGATCACCCGTTAACAGCCCGGACCAATGGGGATTTTCCATGTGTAAAATCATCATTGGCCGGAGGAAACATGTGTTGCCTCACCATTAGGACAGATGTCATCCACTCATTGGACAGGAGGCGCCTATGATAGGTTGACACGTGGCACGGCCCAACAGTGGCCCATTCCGGTGAAAAAGGCCGGCCCATATAAGGCCTACTTGTGTCAGGTCCATTTAAGCCCACGACCCATACGAGATGTGCCAATTCGGCCCGTCAATGGCCCGTTAAATATTTGACACCATTGCATCCCATCGTCTGTTCAAGCCCGTTAACAACCCGCTATATATTTGGGGTCAATATCGGCCCGATGAGATTTCGGCCTGTTAACGGCCCAATCTATGGATGGGCCAATTTTCACAATGTACTTCTTTCAGCCTTTTAGCGACCCATTTAAATATTGGGCTAATTTCCAGCCCGGTGTGTCTTTCAGCCTATTGACGGGCCATAAATCAGTTGGACCATTTGTAGTCGGACCTGAGTTTCGGCCTTTTAGTGACCCATTTAAGTGTTGGGCCAATTTCCGGCCCGGTGTGTCTTTCAGCCTGGTGACGGCCCATATATCTGTTGGACCATTTCTAGTCGGACCTGAGTTTTGTCCTTTTAGCGACCCATTTAATTGTTGGTCCAATTCCCGGCCCTGTGTGCCTTTCAGCCTGTTAACAGACCATAAATGAGTTGGGCCATTTGTAGTCAGACCTGAGTTTTGGCCTTTTAATGGCCCATGCCCTTCATGGTCCAATACCAACCCGGTTTCTCTTTCGGCCTGCTAAAGGCTCACAACACAGTTGGGTCATTTACAATACGACCTCACTTTCGGCCTCTTAGCGGCCCATGCTCTTCATGGTCCAGTACAAGCCCGCTGTCTCTTTCGTCCTGCTAAAGGCCCAAAGTATAGTTTGTTTGAACCACTGAAACAGTAGGAGAGGCTCCGACTACAATTAAATAAGAGAATCAGCAACTGTACATGGTTTGTATGTTACAAAGCCATCCCACTTTGTGGGTGGAAGAGGGGGTGTAGGGGTAAATAGGGCTATATTACAATGTAGCTAAGAAAGAAAGCAAGAAGGGTTTATTCTTATCTCCCACCCTATAAGTGAGGAGGGATAGGTCTTCCTTCAGTCTAGAGAGCCAAGAGCTTGTGGATGGAGTGATTCCTCGGAAGTGCTTGTTGTTCCTTTCTTTCCAAATGCTCCAAGCAGATTGTAGAGGGATTTCAATGAATAATGGCCTATTCCATGAAGTTTTAGCTGACTCCACCCAATTCATCCTATTCCCTTGAGTAGATCCTTGAATTCCAAGTTTGGCCCAGCAATGTAAGCTAAAAGGGCATTCAAAGAATAGGTGCTCCACCATTTCATCATTGCATGTTGGGCAAAGCAGGCAGCCAATGTTGTTGCCAATGTTGAAATGTCTTCTTTTTAGCATATTTCTGGTGTTTAGCCTGTCTTAGAGTAGGAGCCATCCAAAAACTTTGATCTTCATAGTGGTTTTGGACTTCCATAGCCACAAGTAGGCAGGGTGAGCTTGGATGTCCCTAAAGAAAAAGGCATAGAATTTGTTGGTCGCGTAGTGAGTGGATCCCCAGATGTATGTCCATTCATCATGTGTTGATTGATCTTCCAGCTGAACGTCCGAGATCATGCTTTGTAGATCTCTGGTCTCAGCATGGGCTTGTGCAGATAATGGTAGGTGAAACGTTTCTTGTAAACTAGTGGTCCCTAGGAACGCGCGAACAGAGATGTCCTCATCTTTGGCAAATGAGAAAGCGTGGGGGTGAGTTTCGGCCAGGATTTCACCTAGCCACATATCTTTCCAGAAGAGAGTGGTTGCACCATTACTCACATTAACCAGTGTGACGCCTCTATAAGTGGGCATGAGCTTTGAGACATCGCGCCACCAGAAGGAGCCACAAGGATCAACTGCGTGGGGTATCTTGGAAGTGTAATAAGCGTTCCAAATCAACTCAACCCAGGGCAGGTCCCAATGGTTGTAGAACTTATGAAGAAACTTGAGAAGTAGGGCCTCCTTCTGGATTTTCAGATTTAAGACCCCCAGGCCACCACATATCTTTGGTTTGCAGACCATGTCCCAGGCAGCCAGGGAAGTGCATTTGTCGCCTTGATCTGTTTTCTTTGTCCACAAACATTTTGCGGTGTATCTTGTCCAGGAGTTCAATAATTCCTGTTGGGAGCTTGAGTGTACACATAGCGAAGATTATGAGCGAGGTAATGACCGAATTGAGCAGAGATAACTTGCCACCATAGGATATCATATTAAGTGTTGCTGAGAGCCTTCTTTCTAGTCGACAGACCATAGGCATCAGATCATGTATGGATGGTTTAGTAGTCCCCATGGGGAGGCCCAGGTAAGTAAATGGCATCTTTCCCACAACACATCCAAAAATATTCGCCAAGTTGGTGTATAGTGCTTTATCATAGTTGATCGGGACAAGTGTGGATTTGTGGTAATTAATTTTTAGGCCAATAGAGGTGGCATAGTCAGATAGGATATTTTTGATGGTTGTAGCCTGGATGGGACAATCCGGCATTGCAAGAATCGTGTCGTCCGCATATTGAATTACCAGGTAATATTTTTGTGTAGTGCATGAAAAAGGAAACTTGATGAGATCTCTGGCAAAAGCATCATTAATTGTAGCTTGTAGCAAATCCGCAGATAGGACAAAGATGAGGGGGGACAAAGGGTCACGTTGGTGAACACCACGGTTGCAATGAAATTTTCTCCCCGGTATGCCATTAAGGAGGACAACTGATTTCCCCGAGGCAAAGATGCACTTAATCCAGCCGAGCCATTTGTCATTAAAGCCCATGTTTCGCATGATCTCAATCATGGCATCATGATCAATGGTGTCGAAGGCTTTAGCAAGATCTAGTTTGAGTAGAATAGTCTCTTTCTTGGATGATTGGCATTGATAGATGTACTCGAATTCCCAAGCCAGGCAGTCTTAGATCATGCGCCCTTTGAGGAAACCATATTGGTTGCGATGTACGATTTTGAGCACGATTCTTTGCAGACGGTTGGCCAGGAGTTTAGTTATTACCTTAAGACAGCAGTTAAGTAACGTGATAGGAATGTACTCATTAACTGTTGATGGCGCATTAACTTTTGGAATGAGAGTGATTAGCCCTTCTTTAATGCTCTCTAAGTTGAGGTTGCCCTCAAAGAAATGGTTGCAAAGTTTGTAAAATTCTTCCTTGATCACTTCCCAGCAAGTTTTCAGAAATACTCCTGTAAATCCATCAGGGCCCAGAGCACGGTCAGCCGGCATCGTTTTGATCACCTGGTCAATTTCTTCCATGGTGAATGGTACTGTGAGTTCATCAGGCCATCGATCTTTTTGATGAGTCTGGGCAAGTCCAATTTCATGTCATGCTTGGTTTTCGTGCCAAGTCTCTCTTTGAACGTCTGAAATATAATGGCTTCTTTGCTTGCATGATCCTCCTCACAGAAGCCAGAGTTTGTCATGAGGGAGGCTATGTTGTTTCTGCGATATTGCTCTGACACCATTGCTTGAAATTTTTTGGAGTTTTCATCACCGAATTGGACCCAACGAATTGTGCAATGTTTCTTCCAGTATTGCCGCTGATAGGAGAGAAGTCTCAATAAGTGCTTCTTGAGAATTGTTCTGAAATTTGCTTCTGGTGTCATGAGAGGTCTCTTGTTTTCCAAGCCATCAATTTCTAGTAGAGCCCTATTAGTGTTCTCAATAGCAATTGATAACTTTGAAATGTTCTTACTCCAACTTTTGAGTTCATGCCGAAGGTGCCGAAGGTGCTTGAGCTTTTTGCAAAGATTTGACGCCATATTCAGAGAGCTAGCAGGTATGGCCCAGGCCCTTTTGACAGTATCTAGAAACCCTGGGTGATTGATCCAATATGATTCAAATCGAAATAGCTTGGAGCGTGGGATTTTCGTTTCAATATTGATGACACAAGGAATGTGGTCTGATACAGGTCTGCCAAGGGGTTTAACAAGGATGTTTGGGTATGAGGTGGTCCAATGATTACTAGTGAAGAACCAATCAATTTGCTCGAGGAGGGGATCAGTTTGCATGTTACTCCACGTGTAAGTTCTGCCCTTGATGGGTAGTTCAATTAAGGCATGTGATCTGATGAAATCATTAAAAGTTACCATGTCACCAAAGTGGCCACCTGGTTTTTTACGATTGTCAGGACCTCTAATGAAATTAAAATCTCCACATAAGAGCCAATCTTCATTAGCAAGTATATTATGTGAAAATAGCCAGGCAATGAAATTGTTTCTGGGATCACCTTGACAAGGCCCGTATACATTAACTAAGGTCCAAGATTGAGCCGACTGGGTAGAGTGAAAGCGAGTAACCAGTGCAAAGTCTTTAGAGGCCACAATAGTAGCTGAGAAAACAGCACTATTCCAAATGGTGGCAATTCCCCCTAATGATCCCTGGTAGGGGATAAAATCCAATTTATCAAATCTTCGTGGGTAACAAGATTTAATGAAAGCATTATCATAGGATGATTTTTTCATTTCTTGCAAGCTAATAACCGCGCAACCACTAGAGTTGATAGCATTAGAAAGTGCTAATTGTTTGGCTTCAGAGTTTAGCCCATGTACATTCCAACAAAGAACGTTCCAACTAACCAAAAGAGGCATAAGAATGATAAATAATGTGATCAGGCAGCATCAGAAGATGACCCTGCGTCCTTGCTAGCCAGGAGCTCCTCCTCAGAGAGTTCAACAGCTGGGATTCCATACATAACATTGCCAATATGCTGAATGACTGGGATAGGTGTGGGAGGATGCAGTTCAGCTTCATCAGGAAGTGCAGTTATGGTGATGGCAGTTGCAGCAGAAGGAATGACCCGTGGTTTCACCTTAGAAGCTCTGCTTTTTGTCTCCGAGAGTGACGGCACTTTGAAGCCATCATACTTGTTCTTGCGAGTGCTCCGACGCAGATTAATGGAGGATTTAGGAGCAGGAGCCTTCCCATGATGATTAATCACAGCAGGCACTTGGGCAGGCAGGCCATCAGAAGCAGCAAGATCATTGGGGTCAGGCAGTTGCAGCAAGGAAACCTCAGGGGGGGCTCGCTCCCCAACAAACGATTCAGAGTAGTGGAGATCATTGAGGGTGGTGCAATTTCCAGTAAAGGTGTAGAGACACTGTGAGCAGCAACTAAATCAACATCATTCGGTTCAGTCAGAGAGAGAACAGTTTCCATGGGCATCTGCTCAACAATAGCATTAGTGGAGTTATGCAAGGTTATAGTCTTAGTGGCTTCAGTAATAGTTAGCGTTCCCTCCTCTTCAGTAATTGCAACTCTAAACTCCACTCGTGCAGCTCTAAGACCAAAACCAGAGCTCCAGGGGCCATATGCTGCAATGATAGGCATGACTGCGGACCTGAGAAAGGTGTTGAGCCTGACAATGGGAATACCTGCATTAATCATGATCTAGCTGACAATAGTACCCTGAGCAGTCATAGCAAGCTGTAATCCAGCAGCAGAAAGGGAGATCTGAATGTCCAAATCATTTTGCTGAGGGGCCGGACTAGGGGCAACCGTACTTCCAACTACAGCAGAGCTTTCTCCCATGACAAGATTATTGAAAGTATTGCTGGGAACCATGATATAACTGTCAGAGATGGTGGCACTAGAGTCTGAACTGTCATATGCAGAGAAGGAGTCATTCCAAGTTGTACTTGGGCTATCTCAAAGATTTTTTGTAGGTAAAATCCCATCCTGAACCTACAAACCCTCTGCTGTCAGCCAAGCTTGAAAGTTATATAGGGCAGGCGGCCGCGAAGGTGGCCATGCACCCCAACCCGCTTGGAAGTGAATATCATGGCCTTGAGGAGCTTTGTGATGTGGAGCAGCATCAGGCAGGTTTGGCATTGCATTCTGCGCAAGCCAATTATGCAGCTGGGCTTGGTACATCTGCTCCGCAGTGAGAGCATCACCGAATAGGGGATGGGGGATCCCATCAGCAGGAGGTGGATCAATGTCTACCGACTGTACATCTGGGATATGGGCATTCCAATCACTGCTGTGCAAAATCGTGACGCATACGGTCCAGCAACGTCGCTCACCGCCCAGCTGATGCATAACAAAGCTTTTGGGCACCCGACGCAAACTAAGAACTCTGGCCTTGATCAAAACAAACTTCCTGTCCCCTTTAGGATTATTCAAGGGATAAGTTCCCCAAATTTGTCCACAGACTTATGAATATAGTGAGAGGTTTGATAATCATGGGGAAATCCAATGTAAAGCAGCCAGACTTGAGGCCCAAAGCTAGGTTGGCGCATATTGATAGCAGCATCGTGAGGAACAAAAGAAACAACAGTGCCCTGGTTATCATCATCCTCATCAAGCTCAAAAGTAGTACCCACTACAGTATCTCTAACTACAGAGTCCATGAAACCAAAGATGTCAATCCCGAGCGGGTAATCATCTAGTTTAGTGGGGAATATATTGGACTCGTGGAGCAAACCTTTGATGGTGTGGCGAAGTAGAGCTTTCTGATGAAAATGGACGAATCGGTTCACCTCTGCAATGGCCAAGAAATCATGGCGGAGTGGCGGCACCGGATTGACCACCATCTCATCTCTGACCAGGCGATCTTCAGGCCCAAGCTCGATGATCATGCCCTGCGGCAGGTACGGTACGATATTGACAGGGTAGTTTTCCATGGGAGAGCTTGGTGGAGGAACAGGGGGTGGGAACGAGGGAGTGACAGGTGACAGAGAGGGAGGCATATCGGCAGGGGTATTTTGCCTCTTGGGAACCCAAACGCGAAGGCCCTGCCTCCGCTTGACCCAACAAGATGTCGCCACGTGTCCCGGGTCGCCACACGAGCGGCATCGAATGGTGCTAGTGTGCTTGTCGTTTTCCATGGCAACACAGTGGTTGAGAGAAAGTGAATCATTAAAATCCGCCTGATTGATTGGATGCCGCTGGTCGATATTGACTGGGATAGACTGAGATAAGTTGCCAATATTAGTTAGAAAGGAATCCGTCGAAATTGATCTGTCCGGGCCCTCAGGTAGTAATAAATCAGAATCCTTGTCGGTCCAGATATTCTTGGGCCGGCCATCAAGCCCAGCTTTGGGGGCCCATTTCAAGCAAGGCACCTGGGCTCTCGAATAGTCTCCAGAGAAGTGGTCGAGCCAGCCACAAGCGGAACAAAACTTAAGGCCTAGGCAGTGGAAATAAGTGTGATTCATAGAATTGCATGTTGGACACGTTATCTGTATAGCATGAGCAACCTCAAGTTGATTATATTGAACATTTCGAGTATCTTCAAGGCTTCCTGCCACTATGGGCATGCATTGGCAGGGCATTTCAGAGCAAGTTTCACAGAGTTGCCTCGAACAATTGTCAGACAAATGCCCCCTAACATTGCATCTTGCACAAATCTGTAAATGCTTATAAATGTAATCCAGTGACGGTGTGGACTTGATATCCCAAATAGTAGCAATATGCGTAGAAGAATACCCAAAGCGAAATTGGTCCAAAATGTAAAGTATCATGAAGGTTGGGAGGGAGTCCCAGTAATTTTTCTTAAAAGACTGACCTTCAAATCGCATCATATCTGTGGTGGATCGGTCACTCAATAAGTCACAATTAATTGTGCCCAAACAGAATCTATCTGGTAATAAATGATGATTGTCCGTGGCTCCCGCAGATTCATTAATATGATTGGGCAGACAAATGTCCCCAAAGGAAAGACCGACCACAGATATAGAGCCATTATTACCATTAATGTCATTAACTGTCTGCACCTTGTTACCAAAACTATGATTGGTGGCCGGAATGATAGAGTTGTTCGCGGCGGCACAGATTCCGGCAGGCCTCGAATGCATGTACTAGAACCCTGGCCATGCAGACTATGCAGAGAATCAGAATTCCATTGGCTAGGTGTGCATAAAAAATCCAGATTAGACCTGATAGCAACTGGGGAACCATGATTGTCATGTGCATTCTCGTCAGAGTGCCAAAAATTGTCAAAGTGGCCAAAACCATGATCCCTGGCTCAAAAGAGTTGAAAATGACATATGAAGTCCTGCCAGATGTGATCCTTGAGGTGGTACATGAAATGACCAACTTTGTTAGAAGCCACCAAGAAGCGAAATCGCCGATCACTTAGGGTTTGCACATTGAGGCCTGAGGGTAAACCTCCAATGCAGCATTGCAACGCCAAACCTACTGATTCTTCAAATAGAACGAAAGATGCCGACGAGAAGCAGACGACCAAGAAAAATTCCTTGGTCGCATTGGCGGGGAAGAAATGAACCGTAGAGCCAAAATGCCGACGCACCTGATCCGCGACCTCTAAGCCGGGGTTGAAGTACCAATGCAGAAGCCCCTCCATTGTAGTCTCCGGCGAAGATCTCCATTAGGGTAGTGGGAGAGCAGGTGGAGAGGAGAGGAGAGACATTGTCCCGCCGACTGGCCCACAGTATAGTTGGGCCATATGTAGCCCAAACTTAGTAACGGCCTGTTAACGGCCCGTGAAATCAATTGGGCCCACTTGTTGCCAGCTTCGATGTCAGCCTGTTAATGACCCAGGAGTTAAGAGGGCCGACCATTAACTTTTGGCCTGGTAACGGCCCATTAACTTAATGGGCCCACTAAAGTTTGTACATGTCTTTAGGCCAAATTAGATAATTTGAGCCCATTACGACGAGCAATTATGCACAGGACCAAAACCGATCAAGCAAAGGTACGACATAGAGGGGAAAACGTTGCACATCCAGCATATATTACAGGAAATTACATCCACTGGGCAATCAAAAGATTGATGCCAGCGCAAATAAATGAACAGAACCTAACGATCTACAATGTCACAATCTGCAACCTCAGCACGGATGACGCCCATAAGCATGTGGGCAAGTTCTTGCTGCTTTGCTACACTGTCTCTGAAAACATTGATCAGTTGTTGTGTCGCACGACTCTGCACCTCTGATTCCTCCACCATTTCCATCATTCCTTCAGCCGTTAATTGGTTCACAAACATACATTTTTTCCGTTGCATTCAACACAGAGGATACTGAACAGATTCAGATGGCGATCTTGGCAGGCTTGTATTATTGATACTAGAGAGTGTCTCGACCATTGCATCATAACATAAATTAGGAGGGGAACCAAACAGATTAATCATGAGTTATTGGCATATTACCTGGCCTACATTTATTGGAAGAAACAATGGGGTTGCCTTGCTATTTTCAGAGTTTGTCTTCTTATCTTCAGCAGCCTGCACCAAATTAAGACACTAGCATTGCTATCATTGGCCAAGTAAGATAATACGAAAGCAACTTTGGCACAACAAACATTTGGGCAACTAGCTAACACCGAATTAACACAATATGGAACAACTATCATCAGCCAGGTAAGGTAATACGAAAGCAACATTGACACAATGAATGAATGGGCAACCAGACCAGCACTGCAATTCAGTAATGTGCATGATATGAGATAGTACACTCATGCAGCTCAGTATGCAAAACTCCCAGGCAGTTTTATTTACAAAAATCAACTTTGGCCCCTTTAACATTTTTCTACAACTAATTTTAGATCAGACAAAGGTTGGATTCACGCCGATTAACAAAATACATGCTGATGTAAAAATATAGTGATATACAACAGGTACTTACATCAGCATTGGAGCACAGAGAATTCCCGCAAGATGTATTCCTCGAATACAATCCCAATGAAGGAAATCTTCTATCATTTAACCTTATTTTCTAAAAGAGAGATGGGTAAGAAACATGTAGAAAATATGATCAGAATGCTATAAAATTTCATGATGCGAGGATACGCACACACTTCTTAGAATGGAGTTGACATTCTTTTGCTGGACTGGAGCGGACTAGTTCTTTGGCCACCAGAATTTTCTTATTATCAGTGGGAGTTGGGTTTCTCTGTGCTGGAGCAGTATCAATGAAAAATGGAGTTGGTTTATTATCTGCTGGCGTTTGGATCTTTTGCAAAGACCTGGTTTGTAACCCTTCAGATTCTAACAGAGCCGTCTTCCCCTTGCATGCCTTATATACAAGAATGGTGCTTCAAATATAAAACATGCTACAGCAGATATGGAATAGGTACTGAAGAATAGAAAGGCATGACATATTGACATGTATTCCCTCCATCCGGAAATAAATGGATGGGTCTAGGCTTATTTTAGTTCTAGATACATCCAGTTTTATCCATTTCTGCGACATGTAATCCGGACGGAGGGAGTATGATGTAAGAGCTAGGGATACGACAGGACAACATAGTAAAAAAACACTGAAAAACCACTGCAGAACCAAAGTAATCAAACCCACTGATATGAGATAGTACACTCATGCAGCTCAGGATGCAAAACTACCAGGCAGTTTTCCTTACAAAAATCGACATTGTGGCCTTTAATCATACATTTTGCTACAGTTAAATTTAGATCAGATAAAGGTTGGATTCACGCCTATTAACAAAATACATGCTGATGTAAAAATATAGTGATATACAACAGGTACTTACATCTGCATTGGAGTATAGAGAATTCCTGCAAGAATCTTTCCTCACACACGATACCAGTGCAGAAATTCTTCTATCTGTTAAGCTTATTTTCTAAAACAGACATGGGTAAGAAACATGTAGAAAATATGATCAGCATGCTATAAAATTTCATGATGCAAGGATACACACACGCTTCTTAGAATGGAGTTGACATATTTTTGCTGGATTGGAGCGGACTAGTTCTTTGGCCACTAGAATCAGCTTATTATCAGTAGGAGTTGGGTTTCTCTGTGCTGGAGCAGTATCTATAAAAACTGGAGTTGGTTTATTATGTCCTGGCATTTGGATCTTTTGCAAAGACCTAGTTTGTAACCCTTCAGATTCTAACATAGTCGTCTTCCCCTTGCATGCCTTGTATAGAAGAATGGTGCTTCATTTATAAAACATGCTACAACAGAGAGATGGAATAGGTACTGATGAATAGAAAGGCATGACATATTGACATGTATTCCCTCCATCCGGAAAAAAATGGATTTGTCTAGGCATATTTCAGTTCTAGATACATCCCTTTTTATCCATTTCGGCAACATGTAATCCGGACGGAGGGAGTATGGTGTAAGAGCTAGGGATGCGACAGGACAACACAGTAAAAAAACACTAGTTGAATGTAAAATTGTATGCTAGTGAAATATGTACAGAAAAAACTAAGGCAGCATACACGTGTATGATTGGGAAACTAAGATGGCATTGCAACAGAGCACTGGAACAACACTTCAATGTAAAAAAACATGGTATGGTAGACAGATGAAGTACGTACTGATGAATAACAATGCATAAGATATTCAGAAGCATGATGTCCAAGTTAACCAGATGGCATTGCAATAGAGGAGAATGACAGTACTTGAATTTGAAAACACGTTATCATGAATGGAATAGGTACTGAAAAACAGGAAGGCATGACATATTTACATGCATGATTAGCATGCTAAGCACATGGCATTGCAACAGAGTAGATACACTCCAGGACATTATATGCATGTTGTACCCATATCATGGGCCAAGTTAGAGCATGACCTTGTGGGGTGAAGAGGATTCAACATCTTTCTGCAAGTCTTCTGAAGAACTGCCTTTACATGTTCCATCATATTGGGTATCATTGACATCAAGTTTATTGGCCTTTACATTGCTTCGTGAGGTTCTTGTGGATATATTAGTGTGTGCAATTATATCTGACATGCATGAAAGACAACTAGTAGTTAGATTTATGTAATGAGTGCCTGTAGGAGACGATACATAGTAGGACTGGGGTTAACTAGCAGCAACAGGTCTCAAAAACTAAAGGGAGAACACAGATGAAAGCTACAAAATATGTATCGTTTGTACTCGAGATTAACTAGATGGCACACAAAAGTATTAAAGAACAACATAGGTAATACTAGAAGTGGTATAATACTATAATCACCAGCCTGTGGGATAGCATTGGCTGATGGATGATAACTATGGAACAACGTTACCTAAAGAACAAGTATCTTAGCTGAACTATGGAACAACATTAACTCCTGGACAAGACCCGTAAGAGATCAGCATGAATATACAGTGAAATGTGATAATCTATTTTCCATGCTTAGATGAATAACAAAGCCATAAATGTTGCACACAAGTAAGATGAGGGTACAACCTATATGGCCGCCATCCATAGGAGTGAGCATCATGTGCTGACTTGTCGATGGCCCTGCAGTTGTTGTGGCTGTCCATGTTGGGCACGCGCATTCGATGCAGGGAACTGTTGAGTGGGGACTATAGCTCCCTTCTGGTGTATGCTTCCCTTGTTGGAGCAGCTGCGGTGTGTCAGAAGACGGTGTGGCTAAAGATGTAGACAATGCATAATGCTAAGAATGACACATCTCTTTGATCTGAAGAAATACACTAAGAGATCAACAACAAGGTACGAGAGTGGTCACACATCTGTTGACTGAGACTAAATTGGGGTCACACGATTTTATTTTATTTTGGTACTGTCCAATCTACGTCGGATGGCTTGACGGTCGTCTTGTGCCTCCCGGCTGACACTGTAAGGAATCTTCCCCGAAGAGCCAGCGACCAACGGTAGAGCAGCTTGCCTCCGCCGTCTGTGGACCCGGCCAAAACCCCACTCCCCGCCCCACCACACTGCCGTGCTTGTGCCGCCTCAGGGCCAATCCACAAAGACTCCCTGTCATCCAGATCCGGCGGCGGCAGTACGTTGAACCCACACAACTCTAAGATAGCCATCTAAGCGCAGCTACCGCGGCGAACTTGCGGCCCCGCACCATTACGTTAGACACGAGCCAACCGGCAGCCTAGGAGCTCCGCCGCCTCGAGGGGTGCTGCTTCCCATTGGCAATCGATTGGCCCAGAATAAAAATTCAGACAAATGACACCTAAATAAAGTGATTGGAGATGAGGGTGTGACCTATCTGGCGGCATGGTGAAGTAGGCAGGTCCAGCTGCCGAGTCGGTGAGGCCGGCGCAGTTGCGGTGGCCACCGGCGGAAGGGAAACAACGATGTCATGATGGTCGACGGCTACGGGGAAGCAGCGCCGAGACTCTAGACGGATCCGAAGTTGGAGCCGCTCCGGCGTCATGAACAACGGCGGGGGTGAATCGGCTCCGGTACGGTTCAGGCGGCCGTCGTCGAGGCAGCTCCAGCAGCACAGAGTAAGAGGCACACGGCCCAGTGCACGACGGCAAATGGATAACGTCTCCGGCAATAGGGAGGAGGGCGGCTATGAAATTGGTGTTGTGGGGGGCACCATGAAGGAGGGGTTCAGGTTTCGCGGCTTGGGAGAAGGGAGCTTCCGTGGAGAAGGTGATTTGGCGCCCATGAGGTATGAATGGGGGGGAATTGGGAGGGGAGTGGAACCATTTTTTACGGACGCATTTGTCTGAAATGTGAGGGGGAGTTACAATTCTACCCCTGCCTTTAGGATTCTCGGCTTGGGTCTGTGTATTGAGGGTCGGGGATAGTAGAGTAACTTTGCTTCTCCCCAAGTAGTGGGCAGGAGCGATTTCGGGCAAGGACGGCGTGTTTTGAAATATAGTGGGCGCGAGCGATTTCGGGCGACGAGAGCGTGTTTTGAAAAAGTGGGCGTGAGCTATTTCGAGTGAGGAGAGCATGTTTTGCCGACCATGGTTTATGAATTATTCGGCACATGTCATTTTGGCCGAGGAGAAGGCGCCCTTGGATGAAGTTACTAACCTACCCTCGATGCACAACGGGTCAATTAATGTGTCTCCCACATAGGACGGTAATTTCGCGTCTCCCATTTATTTGCTCGGGTGAATTCCACCGAGTAGAGGATGTTTAATGGTTCGTTCAAAATTTGGGAGAACGAGCATCCATGTCTACCTTACTAAGTCGATTCGAATCAAATTTAGAAATATTAGCTTGCCACTTCTTTTTTAGATGGAGAGATGATGCTCGGGAGTAATGTGTTTTTACATGCTCGTTGCTAGCGATTTACTATATGACAAATAGTTGACCCACTCAAAACGGGAATCAAACCCGAAATGAAATATCTCGATTCAATGAAATAGCTCGTTCACCAGGTCAAAATAGTGAACTAAATCCAAAATTGAAGACCTCAATCGAATAGCATGTTGTACAGTATTATAGTACACCATGAACATGTTGAAAGTCAAATTAACGAACTTCTTTGATATACGCATATATCTGTTCATGCGTGGATTGCAGATAACATGTCCTCCAATTTAAATATTTGAATGAAAGTTTATATCGAAACATGGTTTATATCAGTCTTTGATGCATAAAACGCGACCTCCCCCTCTCCCAGACTCCGGCTCTCTCTCTCTCTCTCGCTGACAATCTTCAATTCTGTCGCACGCATCCAACACACAAACCTTGTTGGTCCTCTCTCTTTCTCTCTCTCTCTCTCTCTCTCTTTGTGTGTGTGCGTGGGGGGGATCTTTCTAGTTCGCATGCATATATACTCCATCTATAGGTCTCTCTCGCACACTATGTATGATTCTCTAGTCCAAGCTAGATATATGTTGGTTGCACTCATCATACGCACACAAATTCCTTGGCTCGTTGCTCGTAACTCTCTCACGCACCACTCTATCGTCTCGGAGCTCTTCCCCCTCTCTCTCAAACTCTCCATCTACCTGGGTCACACATACACATGCATATCTCACTCGCACTCGATAGGCCCATCTAAAACTCTATCTCTCTCCCTCGTTCTCTCTCCATCTCACATGCACACACACACACACAATCTCATGCCTAGCTAGACAAGTATGATGGTCTGTCACTCAATTGTAGGCACACGCAGTCCGCCCTATATGTATATGACAAGCTAATCTTAGTTTCCATCACAAACATGTGCATGGTCTATCTCGATTTCTCTCAGGGCATCTTTCTATCGCGCACGCACCTCCCTCGATCTCCCACCCATATAGTCCCCTCACGATCTCGAGGGGGTCTCTCTATCAGAAACACACCCTCTCGCCCTCCCCATGTGTCCACGTTCTCCATGTGTCCCTCTCGACCTTTGTTCCTTGTTGGCCAGACCTCTATTGGACATGTGTTATAGGGGTGTCTCTCTCCGTTGCAAACAATCACACACTAGCTATCTTTGTGTATCTCCTCGCCTCGCTTTTCTATCTCGGAGATGCACGCGTGATATGTTTGCCTAAGAAACGGAAAAACAAACTCTCTCTCTCTAATTTATCGTTTGTTGTCACTTTCTGTTTCACACACATACTCTTTTTGCACACTTACTAATTCTCCTTCACACGCACTCGATCCCTCTCGACTTAGGCACTCTCCTCAGTCCATAGCATATTGATTTATTGAAAAGTCAAACATCACAAAGTTTGACCATGTACATGGAGAAAAACAATTACATCTGGAACGGCAAACATATACCATTAGATTCACCATGAGATGTAGTTTCGTATGATGTATCTTTGGTATTGAAGATATAAATAACATTTGTATAAACGTGATCAAAATTTCCAAAGTTTGACTTCTAAAAAAATTACATGCACTGCATTATCAAACGGATGGAATATCTCTTTCCCCCTCTCAGCTATCTGACGCACCACTCAGCCTTATCGGGGCTCCTCAATCTCTCTCAAACTTTATATCTCCCTGGTTCACACATACACATGTCTCACTCGCGCTATACATATAGACCCATCCAACACTCTCCGCCCTTGTTCTCTCTCTATGTGACACGCACCCTCCTAATAAGTACCATAATCCCTCACTCCATCATAGGCGCAAGCACTCCCCCCCTAAGTATGATTATCTCTCACTAGCCATCAGGAACACACGTATTGTCTCCTTCCATCCATACGTCTATCTCGATATCTCTTGTGGTATCTTCTATTCACGCACACACCTTGTCACTCGATCTCCCACCCGTGTAGTCCCATCACGATCTCTAGGGGATCTCTCTATGACAAACATACACTCTCTCATCCCCATGTCTGCATTTTCTCCGTACGTCTCTCTCGACCTCTCTCCCTTGTTTGTCAGACCCCTCTTGGCCACGTGCTAGGGGTCTTGCTCTCTCGGTTGCAAACAACCACACACTATCTCCTCACCTTGCTTCCGTTGTCGAAGATGCATGTGTGATATGTTTGCATAGGACACACACTTTTTTCTCGACTTTTATCGAGTGTTGTCCATGTCTCTTTCACACACGCACACACACTTTGTTCACTCACTCTCCCTCTCTCTCTCTCTCTCTAGTTAGGGACTCTCTCATGTCCATAAGCATATGGATGTTTTGAAAAGTCAAACCTCAGAAAAGTTTGACCAAGTATATGTGGAGAAAAACATTTACATGTGGAAAGATCATTAGATTCATCACAACATGTACTTACTTCATACTTTTATTTATCTTTGGATTGTAGATATAGGTAATTTCTTTATAAACTTGGTCAAAGTTTCAAAAAATTGACTTTAAAAAAATGTTGGAACTACATTATCGAACGGAGGGAGTAGCTCTTTCTCTCTCTGCTATCTCTCACGGGCCTCCCCTCTCACACGAACACTCTATACCGACGGATTATACGCTCACTGTGTCAGTGTATAGCTTTGTATATTGTTTAGTTGACCGGTCAACCAGTCCACATGCTGCTTTGTCAGCTCGTGTTCTATATCTTCGTGTGCTGGCCCATGTGGCAGTGGGTAAACTAGAGGCACATCTGACACGCGGTGAAGTAAACAAAGTTGAAACCACTCGGGGTAGCACCCCGCACGCTAGTCAATTGAGGGTGCATTGAGGACACACTTCTTCTGCCTGGAGGACGCACTCGTGCACAATTCACCACTATGCGGCAGGATGCACAGAAGGACGCATTCACGCACACCCAGCACACAACACACACCAGCACACGTGTACACCGGCGTCGCCGCCGGTTGAGATGGACGGCGAGGCAGCCAACAAGTGGAGGCGACTCGAGCCAAAACCGCATCCGGCAAGCCTGGACTTCATCAGCAGCCTCCCCGACGACATGCTGCTCGTCATCATCGGCCTCCTTCCCACCAAATCTGTCGTGCGGACCGCCCTACTCTCCTGACGGTGGTGCCCCCTCTGGCATCGCGTCCCCCTCAACCTCACCGTCGACACCTGCCTCTGCGACGGGGATTGCAAACGCATGGCCGCAGTCTCCAAGATCCTTTCATCGCACCCTGGGCCAGCCAGACGCCTTGACAACCGCATATTCAGTACCAACTGCAAGGTCCAACCCAAGTTCGACGAGTGGTTCTTATCCCCCACCCTAGATCAGCTCGAGGAGCTCAGCTTTGAAGCTGGACGATGTCGCTCTCTGTCGCCGTCCGCGCTCCGCCTCGCGCCAACGCTGCTCCACGCTAGCTTCAGCTCCAGCTATATTCCCCAGATTAATGTCGCGCCCGCCCTTCTTCTCCCTCAACTCAAGCAGCTCGACCTCTTCGACATTGTCATCTCGAAGAAGGCTATGGATCACCTGCTCCGCAGCTATACTGCGCTCGAGTACCTTCGTCTTGAGCAGATCCACGGGTTCATTAGCCTCCACATCGCCTCGACGAATCTCCGATGGATTTATGTGTCTTGCTGGCCCCACAAAAAGACATCAATTGGGAAGAGATCACTCCATCTGTTCCATGTTATGGTCATTGAGAATGCGCCTTTCCTTGAGAGATTGCTTGTATCGGATCTAGAAGGTCCAACAAAAATCAGGGTCATTGACGCGCCGAAATTGACAGCGTTGGTGCACTCGTCTGCCAAATTCTCCAAACTCTTTATTAGATCCATAATCGTTCAGGTACAACACTCATCTTCTTCTTCGTCTTCTTGAAATTCACATTTTTAAATTTCTTCTTGATGTATTTACGACCATCTTCCAGAAAATGATTCCCACAAGCTTGACCCAGTCTATGCCCACAGTGAAGATCTTGGGAATAAAATCTATTGGCCCCAATCTAGATCAAGTTGTTGGATTCCTGACATGCTTTCCGTGCACGGAGAAGCTACTCATCGAGGTGAAACTTCTGTCCTATTAGTAAATGGTAATCACAACCTAGCTCAATTTTTTAGTAATTTTCCCAAATTACGATGACAAGTGTAGTGTTCAAAACTGCATCTACGCCCTGCACCGAAAGAAATGTTTTTAGTATTTTTGTCTCACGTGATCACCTGCATCATTTTTTTGTTGTACTACTATAGTAGCCTAGGCTAGTCATAGTGGAAAGTAACTTAGACTACTCCAGTAACTCTATGGTTACCCTAAGAGAAAGTACTACCTCCATCCTGGTTTACTCTTCCTATTTTGTAGTATCAAAATTTGACCATAGATTTAACTGACAAAATGTTAATGCATGTCACTAAGAACTATATCGTTGGATTTGTATTTGAACATAATTTCAAATGGTGTAATTTTTAGTGACATGCATTGGCATTTTATTACATAAATATATGGTCAAAATTTTATACTAAATAAGAGGTAGTACAAAAGTGGGCTATAACGGCCCTCCACTATGTTGGCCAAAACACGTGCCAAATTCACTTGTGATGCATTTGGCATCGATGCCCCTCCATTGCTCACCTGGTGCCCTAATCTGGATCACCTACTTTGCTTCGGTGCCAAATTAACTCACGCAATGAAAAAACACTTGCGTGGGAGAGAGAGAGAGGACTGAGGCAATAAAAAAACACTTGTTTGGGAGAGTGAGAGGCTGGTGTAGTTGGTTTGATTGATTTGTTTATACATGTCGGTCTGTGTGCACAGCGGTGCCAACTCTCTCACATCGTGAGAGCGGTGCCAAAATCTTTTGATTTGACATCGATGTGTATTATGGCATCTGCCACATAGTGGAAGGCAACAAATGCCCAAGCTCTTCACTTACTCCTAGGTAAATGAGAGGAAATAGAAAGAGGGAGAGAGAGAGAGTGAAAAAATATCACTAGCCCGCCAACCCTCTCGTATGAGCGAATGATATTGGTACCTCTTGATGACACGACAATCTTATACAGCCAACTGATCTAATATGTTCTCTTCTTTTGCAGATAAAAAAAGACCCGAAAGTGAAAAATGTGCTGCACTATAACAATCTCATCGAATGCCTTGATCTCCATCTTACAAAAATTGTTTTGATTGACTACTGAGGCAGCACATTTGAGATTAAATTGGCCAGGTTCTTTGTTCTAGAGGCAAGTGTGCTCAAGGTAATGAGGTTTGGCGTTCTCTGGCGCAACAATGAATGGCGTGCTGATCACCGTAAGCGTCTAAGCCTAAATGACAAAGTCTCCGCAGAAGCTGAATTTGTTTTTGAAACATCAAGTGGCCAGAGACTCGAAACTTATTTGCCCATTAGTGACTTGTCAGGGCGGTGGATTTTAGTTTGTACGATAATGCTGCATCGACCTAAAGTAATAAAAGTTCTTACGTAAACTTCCTAGTAATTCCCTCTTCGTAGGTGCAACATTACTCCTAACATTTGTAATATCAGTTTGAAACTTGTAATATTGTCGTGTCATATTCCTGCGTTTTCAAAATCCTGCGAATCAAACAGGTCCTGAGTTGGTGATGATGTTGTGCCTGCCATCTTTCACCAATAGCCATCGGATCTAGATCTGACGCATACAAACCAAACTTCTCCAGTTTTGCAAAAACATGCCCGCACATGTTCCCTATTTACAAACAACTCCTTGTCTCTCACAATCAGCCTTATCTCCTCCCCACCACATCTAGAAGGCCATGGAAAATATGGCCCGATGGCCGCTGCCGGCGCCGTCCACCCCCCAATCTTGGTGTTCCGTGCAATGCACGGGCATCTACGCATGGGAAATTATGTCGAACATGGCTAGTTGTAAGCAGGCTAGGTCTACAGCCATGATGATAGTGACTGCAGATGGTGAGGCTGAGTATGGTATGCCGAACACGGCGCCTATACTCAGGTGTCATCTTCAGTGTAGGGTCTTGTCACTTCACTATGAGGAGCAACACGTAATAATTTGACCAACGGGTAGTACAGTGCTACTACATTGGTAGTACTACTACTAGTAGTACTAGCACCACTGTCTTGATTTAGTAGTACTACCACATCCATCTGGATTTAGTATTTGACTAGCAATATCTAGTAATGCATGTCACAAAAAAACGTACTACTCCCTCTGTAAATAAATACATGGTGTATTGTTTTATTCCTATTGGCGACGTACTTTAATGTCTTTTTGCTACTTAATAGGATTACATGCAATGAACTAACCACTCCATGTGATGTTTGGTAGTCTCAAGTCATTGAAAGCATGCACGGGCACAGAGGGGGACGCAGCTTCATTGACTTACTGAACCTGCCTTTGGGTGTATGACACGTGGGCCCAACGGGTGGCTGGCCAACCTGTCATACAGCCAAAGGCAGATGCAGTAGAGGGGCGAGGAGTAGATGGCCAACATGCACGTGAATTCAACGCATTCTGCACTTCTCATATAAAGGCTCCCGCCAGTGCAATCTACGAAATCCTATGCACCAACACACCCAAGGGCAAGAGTGATCACTCCAATCGCAAGATCAGTTGAGTAGAAGCTAGACCCATGGAGGCAATGAGCGCGAGCATCAGCTGGCTGTGCCAGATGGTCCACGACACCGGCCTGCGGCCCGGCACCGAGGAACGTCTCCAGGTAGTGCTTGAGGCCGCCAGGGAGAGGGGTCGCTTGGATGACAGCTTCGTCTCCTTGTTCGACGAGGTCCTCGTCGGCTTCCTCGACAAGTTCACTGTCGTCAAGAAGCTCGCGGACGACCTTGAAGTACGCCTCCAGCCCACATGCCTAGGCTCTGCGATGCCTTCCACCCTCAACGGCCTCTATGGTGACAACCTCTTCGACGCAGTGGTGGCCCTGCGACTGCCCGCCGTCACGCGGGAGAATGTCCACCTCGAGGTCACGCTCTCCGCGCATCGCTTGGCGCAGCAAGATATCATCGACATAATCACCCACGTCTACGCGCAAATCATCCATAAGGACTACTACATGCAAGATGAGGATGATAGGATGCTGGCCTTCTTGGACCGCAGGGCAACCTTGGACGGCATTGTTCAGAAGCACGTTGAGCTTGCCTCTAACGTCGCTGCTCCTCACACGTCGGTTGGTGACCCGGTGCACTAGGGCGTGAGGATATCGTTGATGGATCCGTATGTATCTTTATCTTTCCATCAAATCCATGTAGTAGTATATGGTACTACTAGTAATTATCTTACCTTTCGCATCAACTTCATAATTTTCCTACGTACTCCATGCATGAACAGCGCCAGAACCAAACTTCTCATTACTCTAGGAAAAATCGTTATTTCTATCTATTGGTCGCCCCATGGAGCAGAACCAGATTTTACAAGTTACAAGTTCAAAAGGAAAAGCCTACCGTGTTCGCGTCGCACCCCCACACGGTTTGTCCAGCACGCCGCTCAAGGGGGAATGCGTGTTGCGTTGCATTTTCACTTACAAGTGGGACCGCAGTTGAGCAAACCGACTATCGGCAAAACCCAACCCCACCCACCGCGCGATGGCTGAGAAAACAGGAGGGAGAAGGGACGGCTGTAGCTAGCATAGATTCCAAGAAAATTGGTGTCGGATGGGACTCGTGTGGGTGGCATGTGTCGTACTGCTAGACATGAATGTTAGTTATGGCCCATGCCACCCCACTATATCGAGGTGTTGGTTATATAGAAAAAATTTCCTGGAGTCCGTGCTCAGCCCTCCTCTATCTCTCTTCTCAACCAGCCAGCAGACGCGCTCTTATGCGGTTCCACATGTCAGTGAAAACGCAAGAGGACCCACTGAACCTGCAAATCTTTCACCTCGACGTGCTGGTGATGAAAAACAAATCCCATAAAGATCTTCGGTGGCCGCTTTTGGAGTTACTCAAGAGTAGTAAGATTCTATTTACAGTTTAACCCAAGATGCACATCATGTGGCTTCACCTACCACTCTATTTTCTTGCATGACACGACCTGGATGCTAGATGTCCTATGTTTTGGCAAAAGGAGGAAGAACTCGACCAAATCTTCGGTTCTGCTCTCGGATTAGACTAGTTGTGCTAACTTAAAATTATTATTGTGTAGAATGGATGCAAGTTTTGGTATTGGGAAGAAGAGTACAACAATATATTGATAGAGCGCAATTTAGTAGATGTTCTAGCACTTTTAGCTAGCATAGAGGCTTATAGATGAGACTAGTACACTTGTTGATAGAATAGAGGCTAGACACGTCTACTTCTTTACACTCGAAGAAGAAAGAAGTACGCAGGATCGAGCCTCCGCAGATCAACAATTAATGCATCGAGAAGGCACTAATCCAACTTACACGAGCAGTTATGGAAGTTGGATATCTTCTAAAATGTATTCTTGTGGTTCTTGTTTTTCTAGTCAAAATTTTGGTGATGTATTTCCATGTACCAAAAAATCAATGATGAAAAAAGATATGTTTTTGCAAAGAAAAATGTATGCGGTCAGGATGCGGCCGCGCGTTCGGCGCACGGCCACCGCATCCGAGAAATGGCCCGGACACGACCCCATTGCCCTACCCAAACGGACAGAATCCGAGCAAAACGGAGGTCCGTTTCGGTCATGCGTTGGGGTTGGCCTTACAAGTGGGACCGCAGTTGAGGAAACTGACTATCGGCAAACACCCACCTCGCCTATCGCGCGATGGCTGAGTTAGAGAAACGACATGGTTGAAGAGATTGTTGTAGCACGGACTCCAACAAATATGGTGTCAGATGGAAGTCGTGCTGGTGGCGTGTGCCATACTCCTGGACGTGAATGTTTGTTCTATCCCATGCCATCCTACTACTCCTACTAGTTATAGTAGTAGTATCGAGGATTCGAGGTGCTGGTTACGTACAACGAACACATTAACATATGGCCCACCTCACACTGTGGCCAAATTTCCTGGAGTCTGTGCTAGGTTAAAAAGTATTCTTTGTGAGGATGGGTGGCTGGTCTCAAGTTTAAAACTTGTTGTATTACGTACGTAGACATAGAGATAGTGCAGCATGTAAAGCTAGTACAAATAGTGTACTATTGTTGATTGGCCTCATCCAATAACCTGTTGCAATGCACGTACAATTATGTATTTGGAAAATATTTTTTTGCCTTGTCGCAACACCCACTCAGAGAAGCGACTCGAAAGCCATTCATAAATTTAGTAAGTTTATCACAGGCATATCATTATATTACATACAACAGGTCTTCAGCCCACAACGACAACGAGGATACATTATAAATACTAAAATTTTCATCACACAACAAATAACAAGCAATGAAATGAACTTCAACTCAACCAATCCTCGGCGTTGGAAACACTTGCTTTGAACCACAAGTGATTCTCTGGGAATGGCCAGCTACTGTCAATCTTGAGACCAACGCTGGACTGATCATCCAGGCTGAAGCGACCTACTATATCTCGACCAGGGTAGGGAACCACCGCAATGTCTGACGTATAGATACAGTTGCTTCTCATAAATGGTAGTGACGTTGTGTCAACAGCAGTTGGATCGCCTTTCACCATCATTGGATAGTTTTGTCCAAGGAAGAGCGAGTTTGCTCCAAGACTATCAATACGGTACCAGGGAGAAGGTGTTGGTGCTAACACAGTAGTATCCATCCCGAATACCATAAAACGGGTGTTGGAATAGGTCCGGAGAGTGCGACCATGGGAGACAACACCTGCTTCCTTAGTAGTAACATCAGGAGTGGGCTATATACAGACAAGAAGGAGTGATCCATCGGATGTTGACAGGCGCCACTGAGTATATCGACCCTCCTCATCCTCATCTCCCCCTTGGTTATAAAAATTTCCAAGTATAGGTGGTGGAATGTCCACGGGACCTCGGAAACACAAGAAGAAGGTTAATTAGTAGAGAAGGGAAACTTGCTAACAAGCATGCATGTGGATGAAACAATTATAATTACGCTGGAAGACAAACATACCGAAACTATGAGGATCCCATACAAAAACAGTGCCACTAGTGGTGGCAGCAAACACAAGAACCTCGTATTCAATTGCATCACAGTACACATCCGTGTATAGAAATTGAGTTTTGAGCAATATCCATCCAGTCAAACCACGACGGACGGCAGCAAACTTGTCAAAGATAGCAACAACTTGATAGTTCTTGTAATTCCAAGAGTGGTTGGGAACTCGACAAATTGCTATCTTTCGTAGACGACAGTCACCATGATCATAGTTAAACGTACGTAGATCATCTGTGTGCTCAACCTCAGGGCACTCGGAGATTTTTGGAAGTGGAATCCGTTGACGAGTGTACACATTCACAAGTTCTCACTCGCAATTGTACCCAATATAAACAACCCAATCTCCATTTGCGCCTGCCAAGCCTTGCCCTCAAGCAATGGCATCTTAACATCATACGTATCATTATCAAACGTCATCAACTTGCACATGGCGAGGCTTCCCTCGTCCCCGCACCCGTCAGCAGGGTCACGGCGAAGAAGATAGGGGAGATCAAACCACTCCTAGACCCCTGGATTCCTTGTAATGATGTTATTAGTTCAGTCGAGAATGTTCTTGAACGAACCTGCCATGCTAGCCGAGGTGATGACATCGCACCGATCAATGAGTTTAGATCGGGACAAGTATAACAGGGTTGTTTCCAGCTTGTTCCCTCAATGGAGAAGATGATCGAACAATGGCAGAAGGAAGGGTGAAGGCAAATGGAGGAGGGAGGAAGAGCGTGCGACAGCAGTTCCAAATCAAGAGGGAAAGGCGAAGAGTCGGTGGACGGTTGCCAGTTTGCCATGCTACATGAAGAGGTGCCCCGGCCTACACGTCCTTTCGGAAATTGTACAAAAGGACTCCCTGACGTCTCACTGACATGTTGGAACGGGACCACATGTCAACGAAACATGGTGTGTAATTTCTCGTGCAAAATGTGATCTGGCCGCGTTGGCCCGAGGTGCCGCATTAGTTATCGACCTTTATTTTTGTAACATACAATCTGAGTGGATAGCTCCTGTGGTCATCACACGTGAGCGGATATATAGGTGGGCTAGGTGGGCAGGCGACAACAATCTAAGTGCTAAAAGAGTTGATCTCGAAAAAAGAGTTGATCCAATGCTTGGTTTTGTTTGGATTTTCCATCTATGACCATTGTATAGAGTGAATCAATGGCTTACGTTCGAAGTTATTCTCATAGTACTATAGAATGGTATAGGAACATGGAGATATTTGGTTGATTTTATATTGCTGAATAATATAAAATATTATGAGTGCAGACGCTCCACCCCGAGGTTTGTACCTCCTTCTCGGTCGTCGGGAATCTATGTTCTTCCACTCTTTCGTTTAAGACATGAGCTTTGTTCATCCTGTTGCCAACACGCGGGACATCTATATGCCTCCATTTTACAAAATCATACTATATGCCTCCATGACACGCGGGACATCTAGCATGAAGGTGGCGTGTCATGCAAGAAAATGGAGATATGCAGTGTGTAAGTGAGTCGTGCACTTCGATGGCACCTAGTACTACGCAATATTTGTTCTCCTCAAGGGCACGTGAATAGTGCACGTACTCAATGACAGAGCACGGGATGGTAGCCATGGACATGGTCGGCCCTTTTTGAAGAGAGTACTAATAAATAACTTTGATGTGTCCCGTCAACTCGCAGAACGACGAGAAGCTTTCTTACTATGCCTTCTCCCTCGCCAATGCATGCACGGTGGCTCACAGCACGAGGAGAAACTTTTGCTTACAAGCGGTGGATGTGCAGCAGTTCATTTGGTGTCAGATTGCCATAAGTACTACTGTAGTACCATCATTATTGTTCAACTTCCAAAAGAGGAGAAGAGCCAACCGCAAGGTCACCTACTAACCTAGTACAGTACTACTATAGCCAAAGTTGGTCCACCTTTTTAGATCATGGTTAATTAATATAGGCGGCTCTTGCAGCGGCACATTATTTAGAGCAAGTACTCTCTTCGTAGGAACAAAGGAAGTCAAACAAAAGTTGGAGTGGATGCTAGATTGCCAATTAAAACATGATTACATAGGAAAAAATATTATATCCTATGAATCAAATGACCAATGTAGGAAAATTATGAGGGGGGTCTCTCCTACAGTGTTCCTTGGCTCGCACCTAGCATCATGGTGGTCGAACTTGGAGTCATTCATATGGTACACATGGCATCTCAGATCTGGACACAAGGTGACGCGACCTCTCACTTCCTCCGCCATTTGAAGCGGCGCGCCGGTGGAGGGCTAGCATACTCCAATATTAGGTTGGCTCTATGTGATGTGGAAACCTCATATACTAACCGGATGCTGGCTATACTACTATGGTACTTACACTCCAAGAAGTGACTCGAAAATGATTCATAAATTGAATCTACGAGGTGCATTTGCAACTGAAATGTACCATTCATTAAATACAACAAGTCATCAACACACATCGACAACGAGGATACATGTTGGATTATAGATTATTTCCAACAAAACATTCTAGCAAATACTAAAGTTTTCATCACACAACAGATAACAAGCAATGAAATGAACTTCAACTCAACCAATCCTCAGTGTTGGAAACGCTTGCTTTGAACCATAGGTGCTCTGGGAAGGGCCAGCTATTGTCACGATCGACAGCAACGCAGGACTGATCATCCAGGCTGAAGCGGCATATATCAGGACTAGGGTAGGGAACCACCGAAATGTCTGAGGTATAGATATAGTTGCTTCTCATAAATGGTAGTAACGTTGTGTCAATAGCGGCTGGATCGCCTTTCACCATCATTGGATAGTTTGGTCCAAGGAAGAGCGAGTTTGCTCCAAGACTATGAATACTGAACCAGGGAGAAGGTGTTGGAGCTAGCACACTAGTATCCGTCCTGAATACCATGCAATGGGTGTTGGAATAGGTCAGGATAGGGCGAACATGGGAGAAAACACCTGCTTCCTTAGTAGTAACAGTCTGAGTGCACTATATACAGACAAGAAGATGTGATCCATCAGAATTAGTTGCCAGGCGCCACAGAGTATATAAGTTCTTCTCCTCCTCATGCTCGTGATCATCACCATTGTCATCTCCCCCTTGCTTATAAATTTTTTCAAGTATAGGTGGTGGAATGTTCATAGGATCTTGGAAACACAAGAAGAAGGTTAATTAGTAAAGGGAAACTTGCTAACCCGCATGCATGTGGATGAAACAATTATAATTACGGTGGAAGACAAATGTACCGAAACTACGAGGATCCCATGCAAAAACAGTGCCACGAGTGGTGGCAGAAAACACAAGATCCTCGTATTCAATTGCATCACAGTACACATCCCTGTATAGAAACTGATTTTTGAGCAATATCCATCCAGTCGAACCACGAAGGACGGCAACAAGCTTGTCGAAGATAGCAACAACTTGATAGTTCTTGTAATTCCAAGAGCGGTTGGGAACTCGACAAATTGCTATCTTTAGTAGACGACAGTCACCATGATCGTATTTGAACGTACGTAGATCATCTGTGTGCTCAACCTCAGGGCACTCTGAGATTTTTGGAAGTGGAATCCGCTGATGAGTGTACACATTCACAAGTTCCCACTCGCAATTGTACCCAATATAAACAACCCAGCCTCCATTTGCGCCAGCCCAGGACTTACCCACAAGCAATGGCATCTTGACATCACACGTATCATTATTAAGCGGCATCAACTTGCACAAGGATAGGCCTCCGTCGTCCGCGCCCATGCGAACAAGCTTATAGCGAAGAAGATAAGGGAGATCAAACCGCTCCTGGACCCGTGTGTTCCTTGTAATGATGTTATTAGTTGAGTCGAGAATGGGCTTGAACGAACCTGCCATGCTAGTCGAGGTGATGACGTCGCACCGATCAATGAGTTCCCCCACCATGTCATCTTTCAGATTGGGGCACGAATAACAGGGTCGTTTCCGGCTTGTTCCCGCCATGGAGAAGACGATCGAACAATGGCAGAAGGAAGGGTGAAGGCAAATGGAGGAGGGAGGAAGAGCGTGCGACAGCAGTTCCAAATTGAGAGGGAAAGGCGAAGACTCGGTGGACGGTTGCCAGTTTGCCACGGTACATGAAGAGGCGCCCCAGCCTACACGTCCTTTCGCAAATTGTACAAAAGGACTAGCCGTCGTCTCACTGACATGTTGGAATGGGACCACATGTCGATGAAACATGGTGTGTAATTTCTCATGTAAAATGTGATCTGGCTGCGTTGGCCCGAGGTGCCGCATTATTTCTCGACTTTATTTTTTTAATGGCGTGACGTTCAGTTTTGAAGCACGACTAACTGGTACTGTTTGTAGTGAAAATATAAACTATTCTACCACTACTCCACCTCTAGTACTAGTAGTATAAAAAGATATATAGACTAGAGCTTCAGAGCTTTCTTGCTAAGGGCTACCCACTTGCTTCTCAAACTATCACCCTCTCTCCAAATCTTAAAAATACGGCCTCTCTCTCCCTCCTCACCGGTGGTCACAGATCCGCTGGGGAAGAAAAGGATGTGCAGCATTGACGCACTCGTCGTCGGCGAGCGAGGTCACGCACTAACGACAAGGTCGTCCTCTCAGACCTAGCGCCCACGTGGGATGGCCTCCGTCCCCAAGCTCGTTGCCGTAGTGCGTGCGGAGGATGACGACCACGAGTGAAGCCACTTCCCGCCGACCCTCAGGTATGCTACCTCTTTTCGAACCATACCCTTGTTCTATTGCTCCATCTGCCATGTTGCTACATGTGGATCTTTTTCCACTCCACCATCTTCCCAATTTGCTATCCTCTGCTCTAATGGTCACGCAGAAGAAAACCTTAATTTTCACTATTAAAGGAAACCCTACTTCATGCAGACTAATCCATGTCTGGGTTGAATAAGGAAAGGAAGGGAGACTATACTGTCCAAGAGAGTAGGCATCGTACCCGCATCTAGGTTGAAAAGGGGGAAATCAGTAGCTAAGGAACGAGTCTCATGTCTCTTGGCTGAAGAAGGGTAGAAAGGCATGACAACGCAATAGAGAATGACCAGGTCGATCAGTTTGTTGTCCTCACATAGGAAAAAGGTGGCTAAAGATAACAAAAATGGGACGTAATCCACATATGCTGCCTGGATATTTGTTGCTCTGGGCAACCATACCTCCCTCACCACTCTATGCGTCCGTGGAGGTACACCGTACTGGTGCGCCCACTGTCCGAACGGGCCTCCCATGCTCTTAGTGTCACTTTTTTGCTGTTAGTATAACGCCAGCAGTCAAGTCAAGCAATGCTACTGCTAAGTGATGCCACATTTAACTAATGCCGCACTCAGTCTAATGCCATCGATAAATTTAAGCAATGCCATTTAATGTCACTGGATTATTTCAGGGTTAGCTGTTGATTGTGGATGTATTAAAGATTTTTCAGCTAAGGCATTCTAATGTTGTTGCACAGCCAGTATACCAACGATGAAACTTATTACTACCTTCAGATTTTTGCACTGTTAATGCTTATAGATTACATACCTCACTTTCATGAGATAAGTTAATTTTTTTGTAAAGTGTCACCAAAATGCCAAGGCGCTGATGTCATTTTATTTTGGTTAAACTGCACAAGAAATTATGAAGACAACAGGAAAGGTCAAGAGTGGGCACCTCCTCCTCCGGCTGTTCTCTTGATACGTTCGATCAAGTTTTTATGTTTGATCGATTATCAAGATTGGGATCGCAATTTTTAAGGTCCCCCCGAGTTCAAAATGATATAAACCTTGGAGGTACATGGTTTGCAATTTTTTTATACTGTCATTAGTTAATAATGTAGTTACCTTCGGACTTTTGTATTTGGTTTAATGCTCATGCACAGCTAGTATACCAATGCTGAAACGTGTTACCTTTACATTTTGTATTGTTAATTCTTATAGAAATCTTCCAGTGCCAGAGTTTATTGAAATTTGTTCAGTAAAACCATTGTACTGTACCCTGTAATAAAATAACTACTCTACTGTTGCACTAGCCACTAGATTAGTGTATATTTATAGTATTTGAAATTTCGAATTGTGTTGCATTAGCATATGGACATAAATAAAGTGTGGCAAGCTTTCCCACATATGTGCTCAACAAAACTACTACCTGTTTTTCTAAATACTAGTAGATGTTTGGGTACTTTAAACTGAACCGCGAAAATGTCTTCTATTAAGGAACAGAGGGTGTAGAGTTCACTCAAATTATCCCAGTAAAGTGATGTCTACTACACAACCTTCTTCTTGTAGACGTTGTTGGGCCTCCAAGTGCAGAGGTTTGTAGGACAGTAGAAAATTTCCCTCAAGTGGATGACCTAAGGTTTATCAATCCGTAGGAGGCGTAGGATGAAGATGGTCTCTCTCAAGCAACCCTGCAACCAAATAACAAAGAGTCTCTTGTGTCCCCAACACACCCAATACAATGGTAAATTGTATAGGTGCACTAGTTCGGCGAAGAGATGGTGAAACAAGTGGTATATGGATAGTAGATAAAGGTATTTGTAATCTGAAATAATAAAAACAGCAAGGTAGCAAGTGATAAAAGTGAGCGTAAACAGTATTGCAATGTGTGGAAATAAGGCCTAGGGTTCATACTTTCGCTAGTGTAAGTTCCCTCAACAATACTAACATAATTGGATCACATAACTATCCCTCAACATGCAACAAAGAGTCACTCCAAAGTCACTAATAGCGGAGAACGAACGAAGAGATTATGGTAGGGTACGAAACCACCTCAAAGTTATTCTTTCCAATCAATCCGGTGGGCTATTCCTATAAGTGTCACAAACAGCCCTAGAGTTCGTACTAGAATAACACCTTCAGACACAAATCAACCAAAACCCTAATGTCACCTAGATACTCCAATGTCACCTCAAGTATCTGTGGGTATGATTATACGATATGCATCACACAATCTCAGATTCATCTATTCAACCAACACAAAGGACCTCAAAGAGTGCCCCAAAGTTTCTACCAGAGAATCACGACGAAAACGTGTGCCAACCCCTATGCATAGGTTCATGGGCGGAACCCGCAAGTTGATCACCAAAACATACATCAAGTGAATCACGTGATATCCCATTGTCACCACAAATATCCACGGCAAGACAAACATCAAGTGTTCTCAAATCTTTAAAGACTCAATCTGAAAAGATTACTTCAAAGGGGAAACTCGATTCATTACAAGAGAGAAGAGGGGGAGGAGAAACATAAGATCCAACTATAATAGCAAAGCTCGCGATACATCAAGATCGTATCACCTCAAGAATAGGAGAGAGAGAGAGATCAAACACATAGCTACTAGTACATACCCTCAGCCCCGAGGGAGAACTACTCCCTCCTTGTCATGGAGAGCACCAGGATGATGCAGATGGCCACCGGAGAACGATTGCCCCCTCCGGCAGGGTGCCGGAACGGGTCTAGATTGGTTTTCGGTGGCTACGGAGGCTTCTGGCGGCGGAACTCCCGATCTAATTTCTGTTCTGGAAGTTTTTGGTTACGTAGGTATATATGGGTGCAGGGGGTACGTCGGAGGAGCTACGGGGGCCCCACGAGGCAGGGGGCGCGCCCTTGGGGGGGCGCCCCCACCCTCGTGAGCACCTCCCGTATCTCCTGACGTGGAGTCCAAGTCTATCTGGTGGCTTTCGTTCCAAAAATAACTTCTCCAGTTGATTTCGTTCCGTTTCGACTCCGTTTGATATTCCTTTTCTTCGAAACACTGAAATAGGCATAAAACAACAAATCTGGGCTGGGCCTCCGGTTAATAGGTTAGTCCCGAAAGTAATATAAAAGTGGATAATAAAGCCCAATATTGCCCAAAACAGTAGATAATATAGCATGGAGCAATCAAAAATTATAGATACGTTGGAGACGTATCAAGCATCCCCAAGCTTAATTCCTGCTCGTCCTCGAGTAGGTAAATGATAAAAAAGATAATTTTTGATGTGGAATGCTAGTTGGCATAATTTCAATGTAATTCTTCTTAATTGTGGCATGAATATTCAGATCCATAAGATTCAAGACAAAAGTTTAATATTGACATAAAAAAATAATACTTCAACAATACTAACTAAGCAATCATGTCTTCTCAAAATAACATGGCCAAAGAAAGTTATCCCTACAAAATCATATAGTTTGGCTATGCTCTATCTTCACCACACAAAATATCCAAATCGTGCACAACCCCGATGACAAGCCAAGCAATTGTTTCATACTTTTGATGTTCTCAAACTTTTTCAATCTTCACGCAATACATGAGCGTGAGCCATGGACATAGCACTATAGGTGGAATAGAATGGTGGTTGTGGAGAAGACAAAAAGGGAGAAGATAGTCTCACATCGACTAGGCGTATCAACGGGCTATGGAGATGCCCATCAATAGATATCAATGTGAGTGAGTAGGGATTGCCATGCAATGGATGCACTAGAGCTATAAGTATATGAGAGATCAACAAAAGAAACTAGTGGGTGTGCATCCAACTCGCTTGCTCACGAAGACCTAGGGCATTTTGAGGAAGCCCATCATTGGAATATACAAGCCAAGCTCTATAATGAAAGATTCCCACTAGTATATGAAAGTGACAACATAGGAGACTCTCTATCATGAAGATCATGGTGCTACTTTGAAGCACAAGTGTGGAAAAAGGATAGTAGCATTGTCCCTTTTTATTTATTTTCTCCTTTTTTTGGCCTTCTTTTTTTTATTTGGCCTTTCTCTTTTTTTGGCCTTCCCCTTTTTTTATTTGCCCTTTCTCTTTTTTTTGGGACAATGCTCTATTAATGATGATCATCACACTTTTATTTTCTTACAACTCAATAATTACAACTCGATACTTAGAACAAGATATGACTCTATATGAATGCCTCCGGCGGTGTACCGGGATGTGCGATGATGCATGAGTGACATGTATGAAAGAATTATGAATGGTGGCTTTGCCACAAATACGATGTCAACTACATGATCATGCAAAGCAATATGACAATGATGGAGCGTGTCATAATAAACGGAACGGTGGAAAGTTGCATGGCAATATATCTTGGAATGGCTATGGAAATGCCATAATAGGTAGGTATGGTGGCTGTTTTGAGGAAGGTATATGGTGGGTTTATGGTACCGGCGAAAGTTGCGCGGTACTAGAGAGGCTAGCAATGGTGGAAGGGTGAGAGTGTGTATAATCCATGGACTCAACATTAGTCATAAAGAACTCACATACTTATTGCAAAAATCTATTAGTTATCGAAACAAAGAACTACGCGCATGCTCCTAGGGGGATAGATTGGTAGGAAAATACCATCGCTCGTCCCCGACTGCCACTCATAAGGAAGGCAATCAATAAATAAATCATGCTCCGACTTCATCACATAACGGTTCACCATACGTGCATGGTACGAGAATCACAAACTTCAACACATGTATTTCTCAAATTCATAAGCACTCAACTAGCATGACTGTAATATCACCATCTCCATATCTCAAAACAATTATCAAGTATCAAACTTCTCATAGTATTCAACACACACATAAGAGAATTTCATTATTCTTGAATACCTAGCATATTAGGATTTTAAGAAAATTACCATGCTATTTAAGACTCTCAAAATAATCTAAGGGAAGCATGATAGTTCATCTATTTCTTCAAAATAAAATGACCACCATGCTCTAAAAGATATAAGTGAAGCACTAGAGCATCGACAAACTACTCCGAAAGATATAAGTGAAGATCGATGAGTAGTTGAATAATTATGCAACTATGTGAATACTCTCTAACATTTAATAATTTCAGATCTTGGTATTCTATTCAAACAGCAAGAAAAATAAAATAAAATGACATCTAAGAATAGCAAACATCATGTGAAGAAGCAAAAACTTAGGATCAACCGATACTAACCGATAGTTGTTGAAGAAGAAAGGTGGGATGCCAACCGGGGCATCCCCAAGCTTAGATGCTTGAGACTTCTTGAAATATTATCTTGGGGTGCCTTGGGCATCCCCAAGATTGGGATTTTGTGTCTCCTTAATTCCTCTCATATCACGGTCTCCCTAAATCTCAAAAGCTTCATCCACACAAAACTCAACAAGGACTCGTGAGATAAGTTAGCATAAACCATTGCAAAAACCTTATCATACTCTACTGTAGCAAATCACTAAAATTATTATTCAACATTGCATACTAAATGCCTCTGCCTATTTAATAGTCCTATCCTCAAATAGAATCATTAAAGAAGCAAACATATGCAAACAATGCAAACATAACAGCAATCTGCCTAAACAGGATAGTCTGTAAAGATTGCAGCAACATCCATACTTCCCTAGATCCAAAAATTATGAAAGAAAATTCCCACTTTAGTAAATTTATCAGAGCTTAATATGCAAAAGGTTTCAACATTTTATCACATTCTGACTTTTCTAGGGAATTATTGCAACAGCGGTAAACTTTCTGTTTTCAAACAGCAACATGTATACTTGTAACATAGGCATGGTAAAGGCTATCAATGCCAATTTTATTGAAATAAAAGATGCAAAACATTATTCTAAATAACATCAAGCAAATCCTAACAAAATAAATTGATGCTCCAAGCAAAACACATATCATGTGGCGAATAAAAATATAGCTCCAAGTAAAGTTACCGATGAACGAAGACGAAAGAGGGGATGCCTTCCGGGGCATCCCCAAGCTGAGGCTCTTGGTTGTCCTTGAATATTACCTTGGGGTGTCTTGGAATCCCTAATCTTAGGCTCTTAACACTCCTTGTTCCATAGTCCATCGAATCTTTACCCAAAACTTGAAAACTTCACAACACAAAACTTAACAGAAAACTCGTAAGCTCCGTTAGTATATGAAAATAAATCACCACTTCAAGGTACTGTAATGAACTCATTCTTTATTTATTTTTGTGTTAAACCTACTGTATTCCAACTTCTCTATGGTTTATAAACTATTTTACTAGCCATAGATTCATCAAAATAAGTAAACAACACATGAAAAACAGAATATGTCAAAAACAGAACAATCTGTAGTAATCTGGATCAAACGTATACTTATGGAACTCATAAAATTCTCAAATAAATTTCTGGACCTGAGGAATTTATCTATTAATCATCTGAAAATAATTAACTAAATATCACTCTCATAAAAATGGCAGCAATTCTCGTGAGCGCTAAAGTTTCTGTTTTTTACAGCATGATCAACAAGACTTTCCCAAGTCTTCCCAAAGGTTCTACTTGGCACAAACACTAATTAAAGCATAAAACCACATCTAAACAGAGGCTAGATGAATTATTTATTACTAAACAGGAACAAAAAGCAGTGAAAAATAAAATTGGGTTGCCTCCCAACAAGCGCTATCGTTTAACGCCCTTAGCTAGGCATGATGATTTCAATGATGCTCACATAAAAGATAAAGAATTGAAACATAAAGAGAGCATCATGAAGAATAATAGCACATTTATGTCTAACCCACTTCTATGCATAGGTGTCTGAGCAAAACAACTTATGGGAACAAGAATCAACTTGCATAGGAAGGTAAAACAAGCATACTTCAAAACTTTAAGCACGTAGAGAGGAAACTTGATATTATTGCAATTTCCTACAAGCATATATTCCTCCTCATAATAATTTTCAGTAGCATCATGAGTGAGTTCAACAATATAAACAGCACCTAGAGCATTCTTTTCATGATCTACAAGCATAGAAAATTTGCTACTCTCCACATAAGAAAAAATTCTTCTCATGAATAATAGTGGGAGCAAACTCAACAAAATAACTATCATGTGATTGAAAATTAAGATCAAGATGACAAGGTTCATTGTTATTATTATTCTTTAAAGCATAAGTGTCATCACAATAATCATCATAGATAGGAGGCATGCTTTCATCGTAATAAATTTGATCATCAAAACTTGGGGGACAAAAAATATCATCTTCATCAAACATAGCTTCCCCAAGCTTGTGGCTTTGCATATCATTAGCATCATGGATATTCAAGGAATTCATACTAACAACATTGCAATCATGCTCATCATTCAAATATTTAGTGCCAAACATTTTATAGATTTCTTCTTCTAGCACTTGAGCATAATTATCCTTTCCATCATACTCACGAAAGATATTAAAAAGGTGAAGAGTATGAGACAAACTTAATTCCATTTTTTATAGTTTTCTTTTATAAACTAAACTAGTGATAAAACAAGAAACTAAAAGACTCGATTGCAAGATCTAAAGGTATACCTTCAAGCACTCACCTCCCCGGCAACGGCGCCAGAAAAGAGCTTGATGTCTACTACGCAACCTTCTTCTTGTAGACGTTGTTGGGCCTCCAAGTGCAGAGGTTTGTAGGACAGTAGCAAATTTCCCTCAAGTGGATGACCTAAGGTTTATCAATCCGTAGGAGGCGTAGGATGAAGATGGTCTCTCTCAAGCAACCCTGCAACCAAATAACAAAGAGTCTCTTGTGTCCCCAACACACCCAATACAATGGTAAATTGTATAGGTGCACTAGTTCGGCGAAGAGATGGTGAAACAAGTGGTATATGGATAGTAGATAAAGGTATTTGTAATCTGAAATAATAAAAACAGCAAGGTAGCAAGTTATAAAAGTGAGCGTAAACAGTATTGCAATGTGTGGAAATAAGGCCTAGGGTTCATACTTTCGCTAGTGTAAGTTCCCTCAACAATACTAACATAATTGGATCACATAACTATCCCTCAACATGCAACAAAGAGTCACTCCAAAGTCACTAATAGCGGAGAACGAACGAAGAGATTATGGTAGGGTACGAAACCACCTCAAAGTTATTCTTTCCAATCAATCCGGTGGGCTATTCCTATAAGTGTCACAAACAGCCCTAGAGTTCGTACTAGAATAACACCTTAAGACACAAATCAACCAAAACCCTAATGTCACCTAGATACTCCAATGTCACCTCAAGTATCCGTGGGTATGATTGTACGATATGCGTCACACAAACTCAGATTCATCTATTCAACCAACACAAAGGACCTCAAAGAGTGCCCCAAAGTTTCTACCAGAGAATCACGACGAAAACGTGTGCCAACCCCTATGCATAGGTTCATGGGCGGAACCCGCAATTTGATCACCAAAACATACATCAAGTGAATCACGTGATATCCCATTGTCACCACAGATATCCACGGCAAGACATACATCAAGTGTTCTCAAATCTTTAAAGACTCAATCCGAAAAGATTACTTCAAAGTGTAAACTTGATTCATTACAAGAGAGAAGAGGGAGAGGAGAAACATAAGATCCAACTATAATATCAAATCTCGCGATACATCAAGATTGTATCACCTCAAGAACACGGGAGAGAGAGAGAGATCAAACACATAGCTACTGGTACATACCCTTAGCCCCGAGGGAGAACTACTCCCTCCTCGTCATGGAGAGCACCAGGATGATGAAGATGGCCACTGGAGAAGGATTGCCCCCTTCGGCAGGGTGCCAGAACGGGTCTAGATTGGTTTTCGATGGCTATGGAGGCTTCTGGCGGCGGAACTCCCTATCTAATTTCTGTTCTGGAAGTTTTAGGTTACGTAGGTATATATGGGTGCACGGGGTATGTCGGAGGAGCTACGGGGGCCCCACGAGGCAGGGGGCACGCCCCCCACCCTCGTGAGCACCTCCCGTATCTCCTGACATGGAGTCCAAGTCTATCTGGTGGCTTTCGTTCCAAAAATAACTTCTCAAGTTGATTTCGTTCCGTTTCGACTCCGTTTGATATTCCTTTTCTTCGAAACACTGAAATAGGCATAAAACAGCAAATCTGGGTTGGGCCTCCGGTTAATAGGTTAGTCCCAAAAGTAATATAAAAGTGGATAATAAAGCCCAATATTGCCCAACGCAGTAGATAATATAGCATGGAGCAATCAAAAATTATAGATACGTTGGAGACGTATCATAAAGCTAGTCACACCTTTGTTAAAATTAATGTTCATTATGTTATCGGAGGAGGTCTGTAAGTTTGTCTCTAATGCCTGTCGACTACATACCTGACATCATGATGTAATGTTAAGTCATTTCCTTTTGTACAGTGTCACTGAATTGTCAAGGCGGTGATGGCATTTTATTTTAGTTGAACTACACAAAATATGCTTAAAAGAAGAGGAAAGGTCAGGAATCGATCATTCTTTCAGAAAGAACTATATATGCCTTTCTGACATCAGCCTTTGTTGCCTTATTTATTCCTTCAAACAGGTGGTTAGAAACAGTCTTGCTACCTTTTCCCATTAAGAAATTGGAATGCTTATATTTGTGAGTCTATGCTTCAACTAGTGCCACTTTTATAGTAATCACACTTTCAATATCTATGCAAACAGGGATGCTTGATTTTAGTGGAACTGCACAAAAAGTCCAACTGGTTCAACATTAGGAGCATGTTTTCTTCCAAACCTTTATATCCAATTGCTGGCACTATGAGCTGTTCATTAAGAAGGTACATGGTTTGCTACTATCTTGCTACTCTTTTTGTACTATCATTAGATAGTAATACTAGTGGTTTGCATGTGAATTTATTGGCAGGGTGGACCTACATTGGAGGTGCAGGACAGGATTCAATGATTGGATGCTTAATTTCGGTTGTATCGATTTCACCTCTTCCATCACTGCGAACATGGATATCCTTGGTCTGATGAAGAATAGGCGCTATATTTCTACTCTGAACAAGCAAATGAATTCAATATGAAATTGTCTAGGGCAAAACATGACTGTATCAAATTTTCCAGTGCAAAACATGACAGATGCTAAGCGGAAGATACATGTTTAAATCGAAAATACAAGGTGGGGTATATGTTTACTATCTGCTTGATATTTGTGCAGACAGAGATGTGTGCCTATTGCTATTTGGCAAACACACAAAGTGACCGCGATTTTGGTTGAACTACACAAGAGAATAGTATAGTCACTGCATGCAGTGCCATTTGAAAATAGACACAGAAAGATTGGATAGTCACTTCATGGACCACAGAAAAGTAGTATTGTTCTATTTATTAGCCAACACTAGGTGCTTCATTGTTTTGGTCTGATTATACAATGGGCATCATTTTGCCTAAGTTAAAGTTTGTATTTCGAAAATAGTCTCACCGTGTGATCAAGAGAAGACCAAATCATATTATAGTGGATGTTCCTCCATCATGTGTGGTTCATTCTCATGGTTCCAGCTGTTGGTGAAACCGCTTACGTTTGCAAGAGGAATTGTAGACTTCACAAACAAATTTGTCTTTCAGTCTATACTGAATGTTGGCCAAGAGAAGCATCCATGTTAGTAGGAAGAACATATGTTTTTTCTAGATCTTTGCTTTTGGAGCTACATATTTGTATATGATCTGTGAATCATTGAGATGCATTAACATGTTGATCTTATGTATGGGAATCATACTAGTTTGTTTTAGTTGTGGCTGATCTTTGCTTTTGGAGCTACATATTTGTATATGATCTATGAATCATTGAGATGCATTAACAGTTCCTTATATCTGTTCGCTCAGTGTTTACAAGTTACTAGTCGATCACTAGCTAGCCTACTAATGCGCTCCTGGCTGTTTTAGTTGCGTCCGAAGTGGCAGTTTTTTGAATAAAAATGCCCACCTCTGAAGAAACTGACAAGCTGCTCCCAAGAAAATGCCATGCGAATCTGAAGAAACTGCCAGCGATAACGTCCGCAAATGCCTTATCTCCCAGCTAAAGTTCATCAACTAATGCCCTCAGCTGCGACTCGTTGCATGCTGCTCCGCGTACTGGCTACGAGCGTTTTTGAGTGCCTGCATGCAGCCGGTCGTAATTAAGGCAGCTAACTGATGCGAAAAAGATGCGCTTTAATTGTTGCGGGCCTTTTAAATCCGTGAAATCATTATTGACAAGGAGGGAGATGATTCGAGTGCACTCGTTTGACCGTCATGCCGGCGTGCGACCCAGCACGGACGGGACGGGACGGCACAATCAGAATTTCAGTTTCTCTAGTTTTCCACGGCAAGCTGGTGCGCTAAGCCATTCCTGCTTAATTATGCATTGAATTCCGATGACCGTCGCGCTACCTTCCGCCTATAAGTACTGTTTCCCGGCCTTCTATGGTGGCACTGTGATCCAACTAGCCCTATACTCATAAGTGATGTCTACTACACAACCTTCTTCTTATAGATGTTGTTGGGCCTCCAAGTGCAGAGGTTTGTAGGACAGTAGCAAATTTTCCTCAAGTGGATGACCTAAGGTTTATCAATCCGTAGGAGGTTTAGGATGAACATGGTCTCTCTCAAGCAACCCTGCAACCAAATAACAAAGATTCTCTTGTGTCCCCAACACACCCAATACAATGGTAAATTGTATAGGTGCACTAGTTCGGCGAAGAGATGGTGATACAAGTGGTATATGGATAGTAGATAATGGTTTTTGTAATCTGAAAATATAAAAACAGCAAGGTAACTAATGATAAAAGTGAGCGTAAACGGTATTGCAATGCTAGGAAACAAGGCCTAGGGTTCATACTTTCACTAGTGCAAGTCCTCTCAACAATAATAACATAATTGGATCACATAACTATCCCTCAACATGCAACAAAGCGTCACTCTAAAGTCACTAATAGCAGAGAACGAACAAAGAGATTATGGTAGGGTACAAAACCACCTCAAAGTCATTCTTTCCAATCAATCCCTTGGGCTATTCCTATAGGTGTCACAAACAGCCCTAGAGTTCGTACTAGAATAACACCTTAAGACACAAATCAACCAAAACCCTAATGTCACCTAGATACTCCAATGTGACCTCAAGTATCCGTGGATATGATTATACGATATGCATCACACAATCTCAGATTCATCTACTCAACCAACACATAGAACCTCAAAGAGTGCCCCAAAGTTCCTACCGGAGAATCACGACGAAAACTTGTGCCAACCCCTATGCATAGGTTCATGGGCGGAACCCGCAAGTTGATCACCAAAACATACATCACGTGAATCACGTGGTATCCCACTGTCACCACAGATACCCACGGCAAGACATACATCAAGTGTTCTCAAATCTTTAAAGACTCAATCCGATAAGATAACCTCAAAGGGGAAACTCAATTCATTACAAGAGAGTAGAGGGGGGAGGAAACATCATAGGATCCAAATATAATAGCAAAGCTCGCGATACATCAAGATCGTATCACCTCAAGAACACGAGAGAGAGAGAGAGAGAGAGAGTGAGAGAGATCAAACATATAGCTACTGGTACATACCCTCAGCCTCGAGGGAGAACTACTCCCTCCTCATCATGGAGAGCACCGGGATGATGAAGATGGCCACCGGAGAAGGATTCCCCCTCCGGCAGGGTGCCAGAACGGGTCTAGATTGGCTTTCGGTGGCTACGGAGGCTTCTGGCGGCGGAACTCCCGATCTATTGTGCTCTCGGATGTTTTTAGGGTATATGGAGATATATAGGCGGAAGAAGTACGTCAGGGGGGCCACGAGGGGCCCACGAGGGTGGAGGGCGCACCCTAGAGGGGTTGGCGCGCCCCCTACCTCGTGGCCTGCTAGAAGCTTCCCTTATGTGCTCTTCGAGTATTCTGGGCTTCTTTCCTTCCAAAAATGAGTTCCGTGAAGTTTCAGGTCAGTTGGACTTCGTTTGATTTTCCTTTTCTTCGAAACCCTAAAACAAGGTAAAAACAGAAACTGGCACTAGGCTTTGGGTTAATGGGTTAGTCCCAAAAATGATATAAAAGTGTATAATAAAGCCCATAAACATCCAAAATTGAAGATAATATAGCATGGAGCAATAAAAAATTATAGATACGTTGGAGACGTATCAGCATCCCCAAGCTTAATTCCTGCTCGTCCTCGAGTAGGTAAATGATAAAAACAGAATTTTTGATGCGGAGTGCTACTTGGCATAATTTTAATGTAATTCTTCTTAATTGTGGCATGAATATTCAGATCCGAAAGATTCAAGACAAAAGTTCATATTGACATAAAAATAGTAATACTTCAAGCATACTAACCAAGTAATCATGTCTTCTCAAAATAACATGGCCAAAGAAAGCTATCCCTACAAAATCATATAGTCTGGCTATGCTCCATCTTCACCACACAATGTATTTAAATCATGCACAACCCCGATGAGAAGCCAAGCAATTGTTTCACACTTTTGATGTTCTCAAACTTTTTCAATCTTCACGCAATATATGAGCGTGAGCCATGGATATAGCACTATAGGTGGAATAGAATGGTGGTTGTGGAGAATACAAAAAGGAGAAGATAGTCTCAAATCAACTAGGCGTATCAACGGGCTATGGAGATGCCCATCAATAGATATCAATGTGAGTGAGTAGGGATTGCCATGCAACGGATGCACTAGAGCTATAAGTGTATGAAAGCTCAACAAAAGAAACTAGTGGGTGTGCATCCAACTTGCTTGCTCACGAAGACCTAGGGCATTATGAGGAAGCCCATCATTGGAATATACAAGCCAAGTTCAATAATGAAAAATTCCCACTAGTATATGAAAGTGATAACATAGGAGACTCTCTATCATGAAGATCATGGTGCTACTTTGAAGCACAAGTGTGGTAAAAGGATAGTAGCATTGCCCCTTCTCTCTTTTTCTCTCATTTTTTTAGTTTTTTTATTTGGTCCTTTCTCTCATTTTATGGCCTATTTTCTCTTTTTTTTAATTTGGGCTTCTTTGGCCTCTTTTATTTATTATTTTCGTCCGGAGTCTCATCCCGACTTGTGGGGGAATCATAGTCTCCATCATCCTTTCCTCACTGGGAGAATGCTAAAATAATGAAGATCATCACACTCTTATTTTCTTACAACTCAAGAATTACAACTCGATACTTAGGACAAGATATGACTCTATATGAATGCCTCCGGAGGTGTACCAGGATGTGAAATGATGCATGAGTGACATGTATGAAAGAATTATGAACGGTGGCTTTGCCACAAATACAATGTCAACTACATGATCATGCATAGCAATATGACAATGATGAAGCGTGTCAGAATAAACAGAACGGTGGAAAGTTGCATGGCAATATATCTCGGAATGGCTATGGAAATGCCATAATAGATAGGTATGGTGGCTGTTTTGAGGAATGTATATGGTGGGTTTATGGTACCGGCGAAAGTTGCGCGGTACTAGAGAGGCTAACAATGGTGGAAGGGTGAGAGTGTGTATAATCCATGGACTCAACATTAGTCATAAAGAACTCACATACTTATTGCAAAAAACTATTAGTTATCGAAACAAAGTACTATGCGCATGCTCCTAGGGGGATAGATTGGTTGGAAAATACCATCGCTCGTCCCCGACCGCCACTCATAAGGAAGGCAGTCAATAAATAAATCATGCTCCGACTTCATCACATAACGGTTCACCATACGTGCATGCTACGGGAATCACAACCTTCAACACAAGTATTTCTAAAATTCACAACTACTCAACTAGCATTACTCTAATATCACCATCTCCATATCTCAAAACAATCATCAAGTATCAAACTTCTCATAGTATTCAATGCACTCTATATGAAAGTTTTTATTATATCCCTCTTGGATGCCCATCATATTAGGACTAAATTCATAACCAAAGCAAATTACCATGATGTTCTAAAAGACTCTCAAAATAATATAAATGAATCATGAGAGTTCATCTATTTCTACAAAATAAAACCACCACCGTGCTCTAAAAAGATATAAGTGAAGCGCTAGAGCAACAACAAACTACTCCGAAAGATATAAGTGAAGATCAATGAGTAGTCGAATAATTGTGCAACTATGTGAAGACTCTCCCATTCAATAATTTCAGACCTTGATACTTTATTTAAACAGCAAGAAAAAATAAATAAAATGACATCTAATAATAGCAAACATCATGTGAAGAAGCAAAAACTTAGGATCAACCGAAACTAACCGATAGTTGTTGAAGAAGAAAGGTGGGATGCCAACCGGGGCATCCCCAAGCTTAGATGCTTGAGACTTCTTGAAATATTATCTTGGGGTGCCTTGGGCATCCCCAAGCTTGAGCTTTTGTGTCTCCTTAATTCCTCTCATATCACGGTCTCCCTAAATCTCAAAAGCTTCATCCACACAAAACTCAACAAGGACTCGTGAGATAAGTTAGTATAAACCATTGCCAAAAGCTTATCATACTCTACTGTAGCAAATCACTAAAATTATTATTCAACATTGCATACTAAATGAATCTGCATATTTAATAGTCCTATCCTCAAATAGAATCATTAAAGAAGCAAACATATGCAAACAATGCAAACATAACAGCAATCTACCTAAACAGGATAGTCTGTAAAGAATGCTGCAACATCCATACTTCCCTAGCTCCAAAAATTATGAAATAAAATTCCCACTGTAGTAAATTTATCAGAGCTTAATATGCAAAAAGTTTCAAAATTTTATCACATTCTGACTTTTCTAGGGAATTATTGCAACAGTGGTAAACTTTCTGTTTTTTTCAAACAGCAACATGTGGACTTCTAAAATAGGCATAGTAAAGGATATCAATGCCACTTTTATTGGAATAAAAGATGCAAAACATTTTTCTAATTAACAGAAAGGAAATCCTAACAAAATAAATTGACGCTCCAAGCAAAACACATATCATGTGGTGAATAAAAATATAGCTCCATGTAAAGTTACCGATGAATGAAGACGAAAGAGGGGATGCCTTCCGGGGCATCCCCAAGCTTAGGCTTTTGGTTGTCCTTGAATATTACCTTGGGGTGCCTTGGGAATCCCCAAGCTTAGGCTCTTGCCACTCCTTATTCCATAGTCCATCGAATCCTTACCCAAAACTTGAAAACTTCACAACACAAAACTTAACAGAAAACTCGTAAGCTCCGTTAGCGAAACAAAATAAATCACCACTTCAAGGTACTTTAATGAACTCATTCTTTATTTATATAGGTGTTAAATCTACTGTATTCCAACTTCTCTATGGTTTATAAACTCTTTTACTAGCCATAGATTCATTAAAATAAGTAAACAACACATGAAAAACAGAATCTGTCAAAAACAGAACAGTCTGTAGTAATCTGAATCAAACGTATACTTATGGAACTCATAAAATTCTAAAATAAATTTCTGGACGTGAGGAGTTTATATATTAATCATCTGCAAAAAATAATTAACTAAATAGAACTCTCCAAATAAAAATGGCAGTAGTTCTCGTGAGCGCTAAAGTTTCTGTTTTTTACAGCATGATCAACAAGACTTTCCCAAAGTCTTCCCAAAGGTTCTACTTGGCACAAACACTAATTAAAAGAATAAAACCACATCTAGACATAGGCTGGATGAATTATTTATTACTAAAATGGAACAAAAGTAAAGAACAAGAATAAGATTGGGTTTCCTCCCAACAAGCGCTATCGTTTAACGCCCCTAGCTAGGCATGATGATTTCAATGATGCTCACATAAAAGATAAGGATTGAAACATAAAGATAGCTTCATGAAGAATATGACTTGCACATTTAAGCCTAACCCACTTCCTATGCATAGGGATTTTGTGCGCAAACAACTTATGGAAACAATAATCAATTAGCATAGGAAGGTAAAGCAAGCAAAACTTCAAGATTTTAAGCACATAGAGAGTAAACTTGGTATTATTGCAATTCCTACAAGCATATATTCCTCCCTCATAATAATTTTCAGTAGAATAATGAATGAATTCAACAATATAACTAGCACGTAAAGCATTCTTTTCATGGTCTACAAGCATAGAAATTTTATTACTCTCCACATAAGCAAAATTCTTCTCATTCGGAATAGTGGGAGTAAACTCAACAAAATAACTATCATGTGATTGAAAATTAAGTTCAAGATGACAAGTTTCATGGTTATCATTATTCTTTAAAGCATACGTGTCATCACAATAATCATCATAGATAGGGGGCATTCTTTCATAATAAATTTGCTCATCAAAACTTGGGGGACAAAAAATATCATCTTCATCAACACATAGCTTCCCCAAGCTTGTGGCTTTGCATATCATTAGCATCATGGATATTCAAGGAATTCATACTAACAACATTGCAATCATGCTTATCATTCAAATATTTAGTGCCAAACATTCTATAGATTTCTTCTTCTAGCACTTGGGCACAATTATCCTTTCCATCATACTCACGAAAGATATTAAAAAGGTGAAGCGTATGAGACAGACTCAATTCCGTATTTTTGTAATTTTCTTTTATAAACTATACTAGTGATAAAACAAGAAACTAAAAGACTCGATTGCAAGATCTAAAGATATACCTTCAAGCGCTAACCTCCCCGGCAACGGCGCCAGAAAAGAGCTTGATGTCTACTACACAACCTTCTTCTTGTAGATGTTGTCGGGCCTCCAAGTGCAGAGGTTTGTAGGACAGTAGCAAATTTCCCTCAAGTGGATGACCTAAGGTTTATCAATCCGTAGGAGGCGTAGGATGAAGATGGTCTCTCTCAAGAAACCCTACAACCAAATAACAAAGAGTCTCTAGTGTCCCCAACACACCCAATACAATAGTAAATTGTATAGGTGCACTAGTTCGGCGAAGAGATGGTGATACAAGTGGTATATGGATAGTAGATAATGGTTTTTGTAATCTGAAAATATAAAAACAGCAAGTTAACTAATGATAAAAGTGAGCGTAAACGGTATTGCAATACTAGGAAACAAGGCCTAGGGTTCATACTTTCACTAGTGCAAGTCCTCTCAACAATAATAACATAATTGGATCACATAACTATCCCTCAACATGCAACAAAGAGTCACTCCAAAGTCACTAATAGCGGAGAACGAACGAAGAGATTGTGGTAGGGTATGAAACCACCTCAAAGTTATTCTTTCCAATCAACCCCTTGGGTATTCCTATAGGTGTCACAAACAACCCTAGAGTTCGTACTAGAATAACACCTTAAGACACAAATCAACCAAAACCCTAATGTCATCTAGATACTCCAATGTCACCTCAAGTATCCGTGGGTATGATTATACGATATGCATCAGACAATCTCAGATTCATCTATTCAACCAACACATAGAACCTCAAAGAGTGCCCCAAAGTTCCTACCTGAGAATCATGAAGAAAACATGTGCCAACCCCTATGCACAGGTTCATGGGAGGAACCCGCAAGTTGATCACCAAAACATACATAAAGTGAATCACGTGGTATCCCATTATCACCACAGATACGCACGGCAAGATATACATCAAGTGTTCTCAAATCTTTAAAGACTCAATCAAATAAGATAACCTCAAAGTGGAAACGCAATTCATTACAAGAGAGTAGAGGGGGGAAGAAACATCATAGGATCCAAATATAATAGCAAAGCTCGCACACATCAAGATTGTATCACCTCAAGAACACGAGAGAGAGAGATCAAACACATAGCTACTAGTACATACCCTCAGCCCCGAGGGAGAACTACTCCCTCCTCGTCATGGAGAGCACCGGGATGATGAAGATGGCCACTGGAGAAGGATTCCCCCTCCGGTAGGCTGCCGGAACGGGTCTAGATTGGCTTTCAGTGGCTACGGAGGCTTCTGGCGGCGGAACTCCCGATCTATTGTACTTTCGGATGTTTTTAGGGTATATGGAGATATATAGGTGGAAGAAGTACGTCGGGGGGGCATGAGGGGCCCATGAGGGTGGAGGGCGCGCCCCCTACCTCGTGGCCTCCTTGAAGCTTCCCTTACGTGCTCTTCAAGTATTTTGGGCTTCTTTCCTTCCAAAAATGAGTTATGTGAAGTTTCCGGTCAATTGGACTCCGTTTGATTTTCCTTTTCTTCGAAACCCTAAAACAAGGTAAAAACAGAAACTGGAACTGGGCTCTGGGTTAATGGGTTAGTGATACGTCTCCGTCATATCTACTTTTCCAAACACTTTTGCCCTTGTTTTGGACTCTAACTTGTATGATTTGAATGGAACTAACCCATACTGACGTTGTTTTCAGCAGAATTGACATGGTGTTGTTTTATGTGCAGAAAACAAATATTCTCGGAATGACCTGAAACTCCATGGAACATCTTAAAAAAATAATAAAAAATCCTCGTCAAAGATGAAGACCAGGGGGCCCACACCCTTCTCACGAGGGTGGGGGCGCCCCCCCTAGGGCGCGCCCCCTACCACGTGGGCCCCCTGGATGCCCTCCGACGCCAACTCCAAGTCTATATATTTGCTTTCGGAGAGAAAAAAATCAGAGAGAAGAAATCATCGTGTTTTACAATACGAAGCCGCCGCCAAGCCCTAAAACCTCTCGGGAGGGCTGATTTGGAGTCCGTTCGGGGCTCCGGAGAGGGGGATTCGTCGCCGTCGTCATCATCAACCATCCTCCATCACCAATTTCATGATGCTCACCGCCATGCGTGAGTAATTCCATCGTAGGTTTGCTGGACGGTGATGGGTTGGATGAGATTTATCATGTAATCGAGTTAGTTTTGTTAGGGTTTGATCCCTAGTATCCATTATGTTCTGAGATTGATGTTGCTATGACTTTGCTATGCTTAATGCTTGTCACTAGGGCCCGAGTGCCATGATTTCAGATCTGAACCTATTATGTTTTCATGAATATATGTGAGTTCTTGATCCTATCTTGCAAGTCTATAGTCACCTACTATGTGTTATGATCCGGCAACCCCGAAGTGACAATAATCGGGACCACTCCCGGTGATGACCATAGTTTGAGGAGTTCATGTATTCACTATGTGCTAATGCTTTGTTCCGGTTCTCTATTAAAAGGAGGCCTTAATATCCCTAAGTTTCCAATAGGACCCCACTGCCACGGGAGGGTAGGACAAAAGATGTCATGCAAGTTCTTTTCCATAAGCACGTATGACTATATACGGAATACATGCCTACATTACATTGATGAATTGGAGCTAGTTCTGTGTCACCCTATGTTATGACTGTTACATGATGAACCGCATCCGGCATAATTATCCATCACTGATCTGGTGCCTATGAGTTTTCCATATACTGGTTCTCGCTTATTTACTTTTCCACCGCTACTATTACAATCACTACAAAATACCAAAAACATTACTTTTGTTGTCTTTACTTTTGTTGCCGCTACCACCACTATCATATTACTTTTCTACTAAACACTTTGCTGCAGATACTAAGTTTCCAGGTGTGGTTGAATTGACAACTCAGCTGCTAATACTTGAGAATATACTTTGGCTCCCCTTGTGTCGAATCAATAAATTTGGGTTGAATACTCTACCCTCGAAAGCTGTTGCGATCCCCTATACTTGTGGGTTATCAAGACCAATTTTTGGCGCTGTTGCCAGGGAGCATAGCTCCATTCTTTGAGTCACTTGGGATTATATCTGCTTATCATTATGAAGAACTTGAGAGATCCAAAAACCAAGATCTATCCCTCAACTACGAGGGGAGGTAAGGAACTGTCATCTAGCTCTGCACTTGATTCACCTTCTGTTATGAGTAAGTTAGCGACACCTACACCTGCTTCTGCTATTCGTTATGATATGTCGCATGTTATTGATGATGCCACTTCTGCTGTGCAAGATACTTATGATGAAACTTCTTCTATGCCTGATACTACTGTGCCCCTTGGTGAATTTCTTGATGAACAAATTGCTAGGGCTAGAGAAAAAGAAATTGTTGAATCTGAATACGATGATGATAGTGATGATGAAAATATGCCTGTTATCCCTGAGGGTTATCTTTTTGATATGGAATCTTCTGCCGCTATTTTAGCTTGCAAGGATAGATATGAGCTTAAGAGGTTATTAATTAAATGGAACAAAGAATCACTTAGAGATAAAATGAATCCTGACCCTCCTTTTGCTACTTCACCTATATGTGTTCCCGATAAGGATTATGAATTCTCTGTTGATCCTGATATAATTACTTTGGTTGAATCTGATCCGTTTTATGGCTATGAATCTGAAACTGTTGTGACACATCTTACTAAGTTAAATGATATAGCTGCCCTGTTCACTAATGATGAGAGATCGCGTTACTTCCATATACTCAAAATATTTCCGTTCTCATTAAAGGATGATGCTAAGATATGGTTTAATTCTCTTGATCCTGGTTGTGTGCGTAGTCCCCAGGATATGATTTATTACTTCTCTGCTAAATATTTCCCTGCTCATAAGAAACAAGCTGCTTTGAGGGAAATATACAACTTCGTGCAAATTAAAGAAGAGAGTCTCCCACAAGCTTGGGGGAGGATTCTCAAGTTACTTAATGCTTTGCCTGATCATCCTCTTAAGAAACCCGAAATACTTGATATCTTTTATAATGGACTAACCGATGCTTCTAGAGATTACCTGGATAGTTGTGCTGGTTCTCTTTTCAGGGAAAGAACACCGGATTAAGCTAAAATTCTATTGAATAATATGTTGAAAAATGAAAATAATTGGGCACCTCCTGAACCAGCTCATGAGCCAACTCCTTCTCCAATTACTGAGCCTATTCCTAAACCAACTCCGAAGAAGAGAGGTGTTCTATTTCTCAGTCGTGAGGATATGCAAGAGGCAAAGAAATCTATGAAAGAGAAAGGTATTAAAGCTGAAGACGTTAAGAATTTACCTCCTATTTAAGAAATACATGGTCTTAATATACCGCCTGTTGAAGAAACATATGATCAATTCTTTATTTACTGAAGAACCTCCTGACCCCGATATCCTGACACAGGTAGTAAAGATAAATTCACTCTATAGATATGATGAAGCTGAAGTCCCTCCTACTAAAATTGCTAGTCAGTGCTTGGATGAGTTTGATAACTTTATGTTTAAGCAAGACGACTTCAATGCTTATTTTGGTAGACAATTGAAAGAAAATGCTTATATGATTAGACGCTTGGGTGATTATATGGCTAATATTAAAGGTGAACTTAAACTTGTTAGCAAACATGCTTCTATGGTTACCACTCAAGTAGAACAAGTACTTAAGGCTCGAAAAGAAGTGCTTGATGAAATGAATAGTAAGAAAAATGATTATGCTGTTAGAGTGGCTACTAGAACTGGTAGAATGACTCAGGAACCTTTGTATCCTGAAGGCCACCCTAAGAGAATCGAGCAAGATTCTCAGAGAAATAATATTGATGTTCCTAGTTCTTCTAAAAAGAAGAAGAAGAAAAATGATAGAACTGTGCAAACTTCTAGTGAACCTATTGCTGAACCACCTGATAATCCAAATGATATCTCTATGTCTAATGCTGAAACACAATCTGGTAATGAACATGAACCTAATGAAAATATTAATAATGATGTTCATGATGATGCTCAACCTAGTAATGATAATGATGTAGAAATTGAACCTGCTGTTGATCTTGATAACCCACAATCAAAGAATCAACGTTATGATAAAAGAGACTTTGTTGCTAGGAAACATGGTAAAGAAAGGGAACCTTGGGTTCAGAAACCCATACCTTTTCCTCCGAAACCATCCAAGAAAAAGGATGATGAGGATTTTGAGCGCTTTGCTGAAATGATTAGGCCTATCTTTTTGCGTATGCGATTAACTGATGTGCTCAAAAAAAATCCTTATGCTAAATATATGAATGATATCATTACTAATAAAAGAAAGATACCGGAAGCTGAGATTTCCACCATGCTTGCTAATTATACTTTTAAGGGTGGAATACCAAAGAAACTTGGAGACCTCGGAGTACCTACTATACCTTGCTCCATTAAAAGAAATTATATTAAAACTGCTTTATGTGATCTTGGAGCCGGTGTTAGTGTTATGCCTCTCTCTTTATATCGTAGACTTGACTTGAATAAGTTGACACCTACTGAAATATCTTTGCAAATGGCTGATAAATCAATTGCTATACCTGTCGGTATTTGCGAGGATGTGCCTGTTGTGGTTGCAAACGTTACTATTTTAACAGACTTTGTTATTCTTGATATTCCCGAGGATGATAGTATGTCTATTATTCTTGGAAGACCTTTTCTTAATACTGCAGGGGCTGTTATTGATTGCAACAAAGGCAATGCCACTTTTCATGTTAATGGTAATGAGCATACGGTACACTTTCTGAGGGAACAACCTCAAGTTCATAGTATCAATTCTATCGGAAAAATTCCATCGATTATATTTGGGGGTTTTGAATTTCCACTTCCAACTGTCAAGAAGAAATATGATATACTTATTATTGGGGATGTGCATATCCTCGTTGAGGTAACCTAGTGTTATTCGAAATTTTTTCGGTTTCATGTTAATCAGAATGAGTTTGTTAACAAGACTTGATCAACCTTGTTAGTGGATTCTTTTTGATGAGCATGAGATGGATGAAACTAGAAGCAGAAACTTCTGTACCCTCTCTATACTTTTTGTTAATTAGTAGAAATAAAGTAAAAATAGTATTTTTCTGTCTGTTTCCTGACTTATCCGTGCAATATAAAAATATCCCGAAAATAAAAGTCCTCAGAATGCCATGCCAATTTAAAATGATTTTTTCGGGAATATTAGAGGATTTTCACTCTTGCTTGCAAACTTCCATCATGGGGCAGTATTAGGGATCCCCCTAAATCTGAATTTAGAAACTTTCTTGCTAGTATAACTATAGGGGAATCTAGAGATATAACGCAGGCTACCATAGGGAGCATTCACTTTCCTGCTATACATTATTTTGCTCTCTTCGTCGGTAGATGCATAAATGCTAAGGATGAAGCATGTCCCATGTGTGTCCCTGATCTTAGCATTCTTAGGAGTGCTGTGTTAGGAGACCAATCTTATCATATGGGAGCCATTATAGCTCGTAGGTTGCATCATAATAGACATAATGGAGATTTATTTGGAGGAATTTATGCAACCCGCTTAGCTCAGTTTCTTGAGATAGACATTCATGAGGGTGATACGGAGTTGCCTCCTGCATATTTAGATTATAACTCTATGGCTTCGCACCGGTTTGTCGAGAGGCCTGAATCACCTCTCATATATCGTTTAATTTTTGATAAACAACGTGTTTTCCGTATTACTCTCCCTGCTCCTAACTTCTTTGATTCATAGACGAAAAGAAGATATGTTATTACCAGAGAGGAGGCAGAAGAGTACGAGAGGAGAGCGGAGGCAGCTCGACTCCACGCTGCAGCTTAGCAGGCAATAACCGTTGCACATCAGTATGATCCCAACTATTCTTCATCACAGTACAAACCCAGCTACACCTACGGGTACCCGCCAGGCTATCCCTGGCAATAGACCAACGTAGGCCAAAAGCCTAAGCTTGGGGGAGTACATATTTCTCACCGACATTACATTTATGCTCACTCACACTCATTACTAGATGTCAGTGCTCATACTCTTTCATTGTAATATCCATGCTAGTTTATTTTCTTTTTCCTGCTTTCTTCTTGTGTGTTTGTTAAACCTTAAGAAAAACCAAAAAAATTAGTAGTAGTTTATTTTTCTGTTGTAGTAGTAATAATTAAAAACAAAACCCAAAAATATTTCCCGTTCTTCTTTTGCTTGTTGGGAGCTTTCCCGTGTAAATAGTTTTATTTCTTTTCTTTTGGGGGTCAGTAGGATAAGACCATAATTAAATTGTTGAAGTGGCTCTTATATGCATTATTGTTGATTTAACCAAGAGCCCATATTGCCTTGTCTTCTCCTGTTTATTGAATGCTCGCAGATTCCAGCTTAAGTCCAATGCACATACACTCTTATTATTATTCACACCGTTCGGTCGTGCAAGTGAAAGGCAATTATGATGATATATGATGGACTGACAGAGATGAGAAAAGCTGGTATGAACTCGACCTCTTTTGTTTTTGTAAATATGATGAGTCCCTCATTCTTGATTCAGCTTATTATGAATAAACATGTTTGCAATGACAATTAGAGATCGTAGTTGCTTGTGCCATGCTTGATTAGCTATGAATTATAATGGTTTACCTTGTGTGCCAACATGCTATTGAGATGATTATGATGTGGTATGATTGGGTAGTATCCTCCTTTGAATGATTTAACTGACTTGACTTGGCACATGTTCATGCATGTAGTTGAAACAAATCAACATAGCCTTCATGATATTTATGTTCATGGTGGATTATATCCTACTCATGCTTGCATCCAATGTTTATTAATTTTAATGCATGTACATGGCTGTTGTCGCTCTCTAGTTGGTCGCTTCCCAGTCTTTTGCTAGCCTTCACTTGTACTAATCGGGAATACTGCTTGTGCATCCAATCCCTTAAAACCCAAAGTTATTCCAGATGAGTCCACTATACCTTCCTATATGTGGTATCTACCTGCCGGTCCAAGTAAATTTGTATGTGCCAAACTCTAAACCTTCAAATAAACCTTCTGTTTTGTATGCTCGAATAGCTCATGTATCAACCAAGGCGGTCCTTATCTTCCGTGTTAGGCGGGTTATTCTCAAGAGGAGTGGACTCCGCTCCTCACTCACGAGAAAATGGCTGGTCACTGGGATGCCCAGTCCCATGCTTTATGCAAACTAAATCAAAATTAATTGCAAACAAAACTCCCCCTGGGACCTGATGTATGTTGGAAGCACTCGTTGTTTCGAGCAAGCCATGGATTGATGTTTGTTGGTGGAGGGGGAGTATAAACTTTACCATTCTGTTTGGGAACCGCCTATAATGTGTTTAGCATGGAAGATATCGCCATCTCTTAGTTGTTACGTTGACAATGAAAGTATATCGCTCAAAATAAAATTTATCTCTATTTCAAAACCGAGCTCTGGCACCTCTACAAATCCCTGCTTCCCTCTGTGAAGGGCCTATCCATTTACTTTTATGTTGACTCATCACCCTCTTATTAAAAACACTAGCTGGAGAGCACAGCTGTCATTTGCATTCATCACTGTTAATTTATGTTGGGTATGACTATGATTGGATCTCTTTTACCATGAATTACAATGTATAGTAAGTCCTTGATCCTTAAAGGTGATCTGCATTTATGTTTCGCGGTCTCAGAAAGGGCTAGCGAGATACCATCTTGTTATATCATATTATGATTGTTTTGAGAAAGTGTAGTCATCCGAGATTTATTATTATGACTTGCTAGTTGATTATGCTATTGATATGAGTAATTATGAGACCTGAGAATTATTGCAAATGTGGTTAGTTATGATCTATGCTGAAAACTTGAATGCTGGCTTGACATAGTTACAATAACAAGAGCAAACAGAGTTTGTAAAAGTTTTTCTTTCTTTCTTTCAGTTTGTCAACTGAATTGCTTGAGGACAAGCAAGGGTTTAAGCTTGGGGTAGTTGATACGTCTCCGTCGTATCTACTTTTCCAAACACTTTTGCCCTTGCTTTGGACTCTAACTTGTATGATTTGAATGGAACTAACCCGGACTGACGCTGTTTTCAGCAGAATTGCCATGGTGTTGTTTTACGTGCAGAAAACAAATATTCTCGGATTGACCTGAAACTCCACGGAACATCTTAGAAAAAATAATAAAAAATCCTTGCCAAAGATGAAGACCAGGGGGCCCACACCCTTCTCACGACGGTGGGGGGCGCGCCCCCCCTAGGGCGCGCCCCCTACCTCGTGGGCCCCCTGGATGCCCTCCGACGCAAACTACAACTCTATATATTTGCTTTCGGAGAGAAAAAAAATCAGAGAGAAGAAATCATCGCGTTTTACGATATGGAGCCGCCGCCAAGCCCTAAAACCTCTCGGGAGGGCTGATCTGGAGTCCGTTCGGGGCTCCGGAGAGGGGAATTCGTCGCCGTCGTCATCATCAACCATCCTCCATCACCAATTTCATGATGCTCGCCGCCGTGCGTGAGTAATTCCATCATAGGTTTGCTGGACGGTGATGGGTTGGATGAGATTTATCATGTAATCGAGTTAGTTTTGTTAGGGTTTGATCCCTAGTATCCATTATGTTCTCAGATTGATGTTGCTATGACTTTGCTATCCTTAATGCTTGTCACTAGGGCCCGAGTTCCATGATTTCAGATCTGAACCTATTATGTTTTCATGAATATATGTGAGTTCTTGATCCTATCTTGCAAGTCTATAGTCACCTACTATGTGTTATGATCCGGCAACCCCGAAGTGACAATAATCGGGACCACTCCTGGTGATGACCATAGTTTGAGGAGTTCATGTATTCACTATGTGCTAATGCTTTGTTCCGGTTCTCTATTAAAAGGAGGCCTTAATATCCCTAAGTTTCCAATAGGACCCCGCTACCACGGGAGGGTAGGACAAAAGATGTCATGCAAGTTCTTTTCCATAAGCACGTATGACTATATACGGAATACATGCCTACGTTACATTGATGAATTGGAGCTAGTTCTGTGTCACCCTATGTTATGACTGTTACATGATGAACCGCATCCGGCATAATTATCCATCACTGATCTGGTGCCTACGAGTTTTCCATATACTGGTTCTCACTTATTTACTTTTCCGCCGCTACTGTTACAATCACTACAAAATACCAAAAACATTACTTTTGCTGTCTTTAATTTTGTTTCCACTACCACCACTATCATATTACTTTGCTACTAAACACTTTGCTGCAGATACTAAGTTTCCATGTGTGGTTGAATTGACAACTCAGCTGCTAATACTTGAGAATATTCTTTGGCTCCCCTTGTGTCGAATCAATAAATTTGGGTTGAATACTCTACCCTCGAAAGCTGTTGCGATCCCCTATACTTGTGGGTTATCAAGACCAATTTCTGGCACTGTTGCCAGGGAGCATATCTCTATTCTTTGAGTCACTTGGGATTTATATCTTCTTATCATTATGAAGAACTTGAGAGATCCAAAAACCAAGATCTATCCCTCAACTACGAGGGGAGGTAAGAAACTGTCATCTAGCTCTACACTTGATTCACCTTCTGTTACGAGTAAGTTAGCGACACCTACACTGCTTCTGCTATTCGTTCTGATATGTCGCATGTTATTGATGATGCCACTTCTGCTATGCATGATACTTATGATGAAACTGCTTCTATGCCTGATACTACTGTGCCCCTTGGTGAATATCTTGATGAACAAATTGCTAGGGCTAGAGAAAAAGAAATTGTTGAATCTGAATACGATGATGATAGTGATGATGAAAATATGCCTGTTTTCCCTGAGGGTTATCTTTTTGATATGGAATCTTCTACCGTTATTTTAGCTTGCAAGGATAGATATGAGCTTAAGAGGTTATTAATTAAGTGGAACAAACAATCACTTAGAGATAAAATGAAACCTGACCCTCCTTTTGCTACTTCACCTATATGTGTTCCTGATAAGGATTATGAATTCTCTGTTGATCCTGATATAATTACTTTGGTTGAATCTGATCCGTTTTATGGCTATGAATCTGAAACTGTTGTGGTACATCTTACTAAGTTAAATGATATAGTTGCCCTGTTTACTAATGATGAGAGATCGCGTTACTTCTATATACTCAAAATATTTCCGTTCTCATTAAAGGGTGATGCTAAGATATGGTTTAATTCTCTTGGTCCTGGTTGTGTGCGTAGTCCCCAGGATGGGACTTTTACTTGGCGTAAAAGGCAAGCTAGGAAATACGGATATGTATATCTCCTCCTTTGTAACCGACCTTGTGTAAACCCTAGCCCCTCCGGTGTCTATATAAACCGGAGGGTTTTAGTCCGTAGAACAACAATCATACCATAGGCTAGCTCCTAGGGTTTAGCCTCTCTGATCTCATGGTAGATCAACTCTTGTACTACTCATATTATCAAGAACAATCAAGCAGGACATAGGGTATTACCTCCATCAAGAGGGCCCGAACCTGGGTAAAACATCGTGTCCCTTGCCTCCGGTTACCATCCTCCTTAGACGCACAATTCGGGACCCCCTACCTGAGATCCGCCGGTTTTGACACCGACATTGGTGCTTTCATTGAGAGTTCCACTGTGCGGTCACCGTAAGGAAGGATGCCTCGTCTCGTTGTTAAAAACAACATTAACGCCAGGGGAGCCCTGGCTGTCGGCCGAACTCTCCGGTTAGGAAGTTTCATTATGACCGCCCGTTCGGCTGCTGCACCGATGATGACTTCTCGGGTCATCGAAAACAGCCTCCACGTCGGCTCAGAATTTGCCGAGCAGGTGGATCAAATGGAGCTCTCATCCCTAAACGAGCTCTTGGATCGCATCGCCGCCTTGGGACTCGCTACAGAGGTGATCGGATTGGGCTTAAACCCGATCAAAGGGAGATTAACTCTCCACCATTCACCCATCATATTGCGGTGGTGGAGGAACAATGCGGCGATTCTACCTCTATCTTGAGGACTAACTATGTCCGAATTCCTGAGATCTCCGAGTCGGATACCCGTTTACGGGAGGACATCACCCAAGCCCTGAACCTAGAGTCAGGCGGCGGGCCAGACTTATCAGGCAACATCCCGAAACCCGAACTTCCAAGATTGGAAACTCCTCGGCCCCTGGGTCTCAGATCGGGTAAGGGTTCGGACTCAAAGACCAAGCTCGAGCCCAAATGGGAAGGTCCCTTCATTATTGACCAAGTTCTGACCGGTGGAGCGTACGTCTGCGGGATGCATCGAATAATCGACTTGAGCCGAACCCATGGAACGCAGCCAGGCTCCGAAGATTCTACGCCTAGTGCCGGACTCTATGTGCGTCTCCTTCCTCTGTCCATTTTTTGCATATACATTATCTATATTTTTTCTCTTCCTTTCTTTTATTCTTTCTCAAGGCCTTCAAGGGCCAACTTGTGCCTTGCTTGCACACTATTGACGCGCTAACCGCGCTCATTATACCTGGGGGCTTCTTACACAGAAGCTTAATTATTCATCTGGGCTTCATGCCCCGCACATGTGTTATTCTCCCGCATGTACCTTTTTTCGCCATTATATGCATCAATATGACTTAAGTTTTGGCCAAGCTGGGTTGCCCGGCTCTTGTATTTATGCCCTACGTTCCCGTTAATTCAGCTAGGGCATAAGGGGAGCACCTCTGCGATTGTTACTGCCGGGTCAGCCGGATGTGTACCTCAGACTGGGTGAAGCCGAAAGCTAGGGTTCTTGAGGGAATATTCGGTCGGTGAACAAAAGATGATTTTTATTTATTTTTCATATGTGCCCCCAGATGTTTTTGCCTGCGTCTCCTCGCAGTCCGGACATGCACTTTAGGTCATGCGTACCCAGGGAAAGGAACCCTTAACGGAACTATTCTCCCTGGAAGATGTTTCTTACTACCCATGTAATATAACATAACTAGTTGGATACTTGTCTGTTCAAGCACTAATGACCCCTACGCCTGGTTTCCACGCATACCCCGTGTCGGTGTCAAAACCGGCGGATCTCGGGTAGGGGGTCCCGAACTGTGCGTCTAGGCCGGATGGTAACAGGAGACAAAGGACACGAAGTTTTACCCAGGTTCGGGCCCTCTTGATGGAGGTAAAACCCTACGTCCTGCTTGATTAATATTGAACATATGGGTGTTACAAGAGTTGATCTACCACGAGATCGTAGAGGCTAAAACCCTAGAAGCTAGCCTATGGTATGATTGTTGTATATCTCTATCGACTAGCCTGGCCTCGGTTTATATAATGCACCAGAGGCCTAGGATAACAAGAGTCCTAGCCGAATAGGCCGGTGGGGGAGGAGTCCTTGTCTTGATCACCAAGTCTTGTGGAATCTTCCTTGTATGCGGCAACTTTCCGGACTGGCCCATGAGTATACAGCCATTGGGGTCCTCGGCCCAATCTAACATATCGGGAGATGACGTGGTGAGTACCCCCTAGTCCAGGACACCGTCAGTAGCCCCCTGAACCGGTCTTCAAGTTTAGGGACGCTCCTCGATTCTTCTGAACTGTTCTTCATCTTCGGTCGTCGGTCTTGAAAACTGGTTCAACAAATCTTCTCATCTTCGACCTTGAGGATCGCCGAAATGCATTCGACGAGTTTACACGTCGGGTATCCGAGGAGCCCCTTTAAGTTTCCGGCCTTTATCAATGCCTTGTTATTTTTATGCCACACCTCGGGTTTGAAGTTGTTCCTGGGAGGCAGTGTCCTCTTGCGTCCGAGCTCTAACACCGGACAGCATTCGAGGTATCTTTTGCAGCCGAGCACCAATGTCGGACTGCTACCGAGATCCAACATCGAAATGTATCCAAGCTCCAACGCCAGACTGTTTCCAAGCTCCAACGCCGGACTATATCCAAGATGTCATAGATCATCTTGGTCCAAAAAAGTTGAAGGAGTTTAGCCGAGCTTAATGCCGGAAATGCCCTCTATGGAGCCAGCCGCTAGCGCCCGAGCTTTATGCCGGACTACTTCCGAGGTGGTGCACCACCCCGACTGTGGGCCAATTTTTTATGAATATTTTTTTATTGGTGCAATTTATTCTCTGCCGAGATATATAGCCAGTAGCCCTCAAGGTGTGTATCGGTCTAAAACCCGAGATGCACCTGAAGGATGATGTAAGACCGCTGATCCCAGTAGTCGCTGAGACTCAGGTTGATTTGCAAAATCGGCCTGAGGACCAAGTCTTAGCTCGACAGAATACTTCGGGACACAAAAAGCGGCGTGCTTAGTACTCGGGACTCAGGTTGGGTGCGGCCGACCAACCTGAGGATCAAAATCTCCTTGGAAATCGTATTGCACTTAAAACTTTCTGCATTGAACAGGCAATGCAGTAGCCCCCGAGACACTGGTCGGGTGGCAACACCAGATCAGGGGATCGATGTGCCCCTTTAATATTTGTAAATAATAAGCCCGAAGCCCAGTAGCCCCCGAGCCTTAATGCAGGCACGGGTGACCGAATTAAGGATCGATATCCATAGTAAAATCAAAAATTATGTGTAATGACTCTATGTATTCAAGTACTTTACGTCATTAATGCTCGGATCCACATTGTACAAAACTTTGTTGACCGACCATCGGCTTCCACCTCATCAGCCAGTAGCTGAGGAGTGTTTGTCCTATTTTATAAAGCCTTTATGAGGGCAAAGATTTACGACAAACAAGGCAATCTGGCCATACGGTTTTATAAACAAAGGTACGCAGAGAGATATGTTATATTACTATTTGACAAAAGAAATGTCTTCCAAAGAAGATAGTCCCGCTATCGGTTCCTTTCTTTGGGTTGTCATGCTAAGCATGATCATGAAACCTCAGCTCTAATGTAAGAGCAAAATATCGAGGATTTGGTTTGGGAGGCCAGTTAATAGCCCCCGGTAGTGTTCGACGACAATCGAGGTCAAGCCGTAAACACTTCGGCCATTGTTATGAATGGCCCATCATTTAACACCGTCATCGGATCGCTGACCAGTTTACGCTTATTGTGACAGTCAGTTTTCGGCTTTCTCCACTGAGGTGCTTAACCATGTGAGCTGGAAGCACAATCGCAGTGGTTCTCCCTTTGCACACCTAGCCGAAAAAGCGGAACGTAGGAGGCAAGCGCAGGAGCCGGGCAACCCAACTATTGACCGAAGACACAATTCGAAACCAATGCATATATAGTGAGATCCGAGAATGTTTTTGCCGAATCTATAAAGGTGTCCGGCATTGCACTATGATACTTGTGCTGAAAACACACAAATAGTTTAAAAGTGCCAAAATCTTGGAAAACCAAAAAACGTGAGTAAAAACTTGACGTCCGAACAAGATCAAGCGTTCGGTGCCAATCCGAAAATTGGCCTTAGAAAAAAACTGCTTTTGTTGTGCTTTAACATGACACATCCTATCTCAAGACTTCAAGCGGGTCAGCCTACGGCTTCAACCTCCTATCCCGAGGGCAAAGTACTTCTCATTAGGCCAGTTTAGCAAACTAAACTCTAGCGGCTTTGAGAGAGAAATTAGGCTCCCCGGCTAGTGACCACATGCTCGTGTCGAAAAAAGGAGTGATAAATAATAATAGTAATAAAAACTTTGCAAAGACTAAGAAGAAGAACACTTATTATAAAAATGGCTCATATAAATTTAAGAGCCCCCAAGTGACTTGGGTAAAAGAATTTTATGTATAATGACTATATGTACCGAAGTACTAATATCATATCTTTGTTCAACTGAAATTTAAACGCGTCTTAACCGACCGTCGGATTCTCCCTCTTCAGTCAAGGACCGAAAAGTGTTATGTACTCCATCTGTCGAGAATATCGACAGTGTTTCCGATAACCAGGCAACCGGGCCATAAGGCTATAACAGACAAAGCACGCTCAGGGAACTTATGCTATATTACAGACGAAGTGTAAGAAGCATCTTCGAAGAAAATAGTACCCCCACCGATACCTTTCTTCGGTGCTCATTATTGCTATGAGACTTGTGCAATAGATTTTTTGTACTCATGAGTTCCGTTGTGTGCTGACCATGATTGAAAACAATAAGAGTGCTAGCTTTCGGCTTCACCCAGTCTGAGGTCAGAGCTCGGAGGACCCGGTCGTGACAATCGCAGAGGTGCTCCCTTTATTCCCTAGCCGAACAATCGGGAACGTAGGGGTAAGCACAGGAGCCACGCAACCCAGCATGCAAATCGCTTAAGTCAATAAGGTGCATATTGTGGCGTAATACACGAATAAGGAATGAAGCCGTACAAGTATAATCATATGCAAGAGGAAAAGCTTCATAAAGGAAGCCCCCAAATAAACGGGGTATTTGAATATGTGTGTCACAAATAAAGTTTGGACAAGGAAATTTTTTACAACCAACTTTTTTCCAAAAAAGTATAATGCTTGGTCAAACCGAACACAAGTTAAAAATTAAAACTTTGAGCATGAAAGCAACTCAGCTGGTTAATGTGTTCGGCATTGATGACGCGGTCCGAGCTTGATGCGGGACGAGGTTCCATCCCCCAAGTCGGTCCCGAGGTGGCGGAGTGGAGAGCTCGACACGCCGAAGTGGTGACATAGCACGGTCAATGCAGACCGGCAGAATGATGCCGAAGTCCCCGGATCATTTTCCTGTGCACAAAAAATAGTGCAAATCGGAGATAATAGTAATAATAATTAAAAAAATCGTTGCATAATAAATAATTTATGCACAGTGAGTAATAAAAGAAATATGGCCTGGCGCCGAAGTCAATGTCGATGCAGGGCGTTGGTGTGTGGTAAAGGCGTGGCAAATCCTGAATTCACAGGTCGGTCCGAGTTCCGGATGCGGCGTTCGCCGGACTATGTACGGAAACTGACCAAATCACCACGCAACCGTCGTTATTGCGGCCATCATTTGATAGACCTGTGTACAGATGATGGACAAACCAGAGTAATAATTCCTTGGGAAAAATAAACCCAAACAAGCAAAAAATACTAGGATTAATAGCACCTGGTTTATTTGTTGTAGCAATCCGAAGAAAGGTGATTCCCAAAATTGGGACTCGATCCGCACACCCATTGCCTGATGGGCGATAAAGCGACGGTATGGCGATGCTGGCCAAGGTTGGCTCGTCAAGGTAAAGCCCTCGGTCCAGCTATCATGACGGAGCTGGTCGGCTAGTGACGCCGAAGTCTTCGGAGTAGGTTGATGAAGAGATGGCGAAGCCCCCGGTCCAGCCGAAATGTCGAAGCTTCAATGTCAGCCGATGAGTCGAAGTAGGTCGGTGTGATGGACACCAGCTTGAAGAAGCAATAGTGCGGCCCTGCCGATGCAGGTCGTGACGTGGTCGATGCCGGCTTGATGACGTGACCGTGCGGCGATGCCGGTATGCCCGCTTCGTGTAATCCGTGGGGCGGCGATGTTGGTGATGATTTATCCTTCGTGATGCCGGACTCTTGTTCGGCTTGCCGAGATGATGATCCGAAGAAGTTGAGCTCGGCTCAATAAAGTGACGACGTGTCTAGCGCAGGTCGGCAGCCTTGGAGCAATATCGCCGGACTGGTTTGACACCAGCATGATGATGAAGGCGACCTCAGGGGAAGCTTAAAAATTTACGCGCACATGTTTAATAACAACGCACAATACCCTAGAAGAGAATTCCTCTAAAAGGGTTGTCCAATGTCACGTTCATAAAGAAACATGAATTCGGGTCGGATCCGTATTCACGCAGAAAATGGATCCGAAAATTGATCCACTCATCGGAAGGTTCCCGGAGTTTGAACCATCGGATCGAGCTGAAATTTGAACGGGTGGTAGATATGGGAATTCCTTAGGAGCTGAACGGTTGGATCTTGCAAAGGACCTCCGAGCTAGGCTCTGGAGACCATGCCCTAAACTCGTCCAGATTCCTGTCCAGATTTGACAAGGCTCAGGTATATCGTAGATTGTCGGAGATTCCTCCATCAGAACTCGACGAAATTTTGCATGGTTGTTGTAGACTCAATTCCGCACAATTCCACCAAAGGGATCGTCAAAGAGATGCTGTAAGAGGTGATGGTAGCGGATACAAGTTCGTTGTTTCAAAAAACAGCACGGTCGCCCGAGGGCAATGTTGACGTTGAGCCCCCGAGCCCCATGGATGATTCCTCCACGATCTTGATAGAGGTCGGAGTTGATGTTGATGAAGGCCCTCGTCCGAACATGACGATCGGAGATGGAGCACGGTCCTCAGTCGAGCCAAGGTGACCAGTCGAGCCGGCGACGAAGATGCCGGCACTGCAGTTGACCTGCAGACGAGCCATCAATCCTTTTGCCGATCACACAGCGGAACTCTCAATGAAAGCACCAATGTCGGTGTCAAAACCGGCGGATCTCGGGTAGGGGGTTCCGAACTATGTGTCTAGGCCGTATGGTAATAGGAGGCAAAGGACACGAAGTTTTACCCAGGTTTGGGCCCTCTTGATGGAGGTAAAACCCTACGTCCTGCTTGATTGATATTGAAGATATAGGTGTTACAAGAGTTGATCTACCACGAGATCATACAGGCTAAAACCCTAGAAGCTAGCCTATGGTATGATTGTTGTATATCTCTATCGACTAGCCTGGCCTCGGTTTATATAATGCACCAGAGGCCTATGATAACAAGAGTCCTAGCCGAATACGCCGGTGGGGGAGGAGTCCTTGTCTTAATCACCAAGTCTTGTGGAATCTTCCTTGTATGCGGCAGCTGTCCGGACTGGCCCATGAGTATACGGCCATGGGGGTCCTCGGCCCAATCTAACATATCGGGAGATGACGTGGTGAGTACCCCCTAGTCCAGGACACCGTCACCCCGGTTCTTATATAACTGAGCGGGTATTCAGATACACTCCGGACTATTGGGTCCCGAGGTTGAAGCGAAAAGGTCCGCCATGACAAATGATTTACAATCCGGCTACAAGGCATTATACATGTCACTTTAATTACATAGTCATGTAGACGGATTAAATTCCTCTTCTATACCATCCAACAGGCTGTCTAGCCTATAATCCTATTGGGATTACTTTGCGGCTAATTCTACTTGCCCATACACTAAGCTAACGGGGATCTCTTTCCCATCGGGCCCCACAAGTCCGACCTCGGCCATGTGGTTTGGGTCAGCCTTGGTATACCGCGTCTTCACCATGGCCCAGGCTTCCCTGGCACCTTGACGGCAGGCAGATATCTTCCATAATCGGAAGTGCCGCCGTGCTCCCTTGAGCTTCTCCGCAAGCTCTACAATGCCTTCGGGCATGGAGACGGATGGCCACAAGGCCTGGGCAATACCTTGCATCACCTGCCGAACTTGTTCATGCAGTTGTGAGAGCTCGGGTAGAAGATCACCCGCAGACCCGGGCATCTCCTCTGCGGGATGACCCGTCAGCATACCTGCAGACATAACTTTGTTAGCCGGCTTCTCCGCCGCACCCTTTTAAGGGTTCATTCAAGCACTTACTGAAAATGCCGCGTCGAAGCTGCTTATTCTCCTTCTCGCAATCCGCAAGCTGGGCTCAAACATCTTTCAGTTCCACGCTCAGCTTGGTATTGGCGTATTGGAGATTGTTTTTCTCCACCTGACCTTAGTCAGCACGCGTTCGCCAGCCTTTAGCTGTCGTACGACATGCTGGTCCTCCGGATTCTCTCCGGAGTCATATGCAATATCTAATATTTGATCTGCAGCCATGCCGCACACTATATGGTACCTATCATTCTTTGAAACAAATGTTACTAGCTGGGGACCTTTCCGGTTACTTCAATGTGGCAATAGCGGCCAGAAGTTGGGTCTTGCATTCCTCCAGCTCCAGTGACAGTCGAGTATTCTTCTCTGTAAGAACATGCACAATAAATGATCCTTAAATCAGTTGTGCCAACTGTTTCAAGTCTCAGGGGCTACTAATACATATAATCGTCAGATTTACTTACCCGTACATCCCTTACATACTGGTTCATGGCTCTGGCTAGACCATTTTGAGCAGCACGGAGGTACATGTCTCCAGAATTGAAGGCATCAAATGCCTCTAGTGAGAAGAAAGCGTCACGGAGTACGGCCCGGCGACGCCTATGATTCATGGCGCTCTCCACTTCTGAATTTGTAGCGGACAGTCTATCCGCATCCTCTGTAGGAGGAGTATCCGGCGTCCGCCCCATGTCGGCTTCTGCCTCTATGTCCGGCCCTGGAGCCCGACTGGTGGAAGCATGGTTGGCAGCCTCTCCGGACATATTCCGGCGAGCGTTTTTTCTATTAAAGAAACATGGACGTCATTACATTTTGAGAAAAACGACAACCACGGAGAGGGGTTTTTGTCATACCTCTGCGCCGGCGTCTCCGTCCTGACCGCCTTCCTTTTTGGCCTACCTGGCCTCGGTGCCTCTTGTTGGCGAGTTGCTGCGGGTTCGGCACGGCGTCCCAAATGCCTTCCCTGTAAAACACCATATGTATATGGTAGGTGAAGTGTCTAAAAGGGGATCCTAGTTTTTGGAGTTGGGATTTTGGTTTTTCTTACGTGCGACGTAGGGAGCAGTCCGGGATAGTCGGCCATAATGGCCACCATGGCGTCATCATAGCTCAATTGATAGAACTGCCTGTCTATCAGCTCCACGAATATGTCCGGATCTTCTTCAAGTCTGGGACCGAGGGCCCGGTCAGGGTCCTCTGGTTGTGGAGATGGGTTGTTGACCTCCCTTACGGCTTTTCGCAATTCCTGCCGTAAAATGGCAAGGTGAGTACCTACGACAAACAATGCGGGAAGAATATGAGTAAGGAGATATAACTCACCTAGCTTGGAGGGTTGTACATGGAGAATCCATCACGTGGCTTGATGCGGATGAACTCCTCTTCCTCTCCCTTGAACAACTCGGACATAATTTTTGCTAAAGCAGCAGCGGTGTCCGGTCCCTTACGCCCGCAATGGGTGACATCATCTTCTCCGTTAAAACACCACAGGGGGTGCCCTCGATATTGAAGTGGCTGCACTCCCCACATTATGCATATTGACATAACCTTGATTACTGTCAATCCTGATTGATCCAGCACTTTGATCCGGTAAATCAGGTAAAGGACTTCTCCGTTGTCTTCCTCCTGGGGGCTCCGTGGGCGCCAACTTCGGCGTTTCTTCAGAGGAGCATTGTTGAACTCAGGAAGACCCCGCTGAACAGGGTCCGAAAGGGGGATGTCCTCCATATAAAACCATTCCGAAGGCCAGTCTTCGGATGTCTTCTTCGGAGTACCGGACAGGTATCCGGTTTCGGCGATGCGCCATATTTCGGCTCCGCCCACTTGATAAAGTGACCCCTTCTGTGTGCGGGGGACGAGGCAAAATAACCTTTTCCACAACTCGAAATGAGCCTCGCAGCCCAGGAATAACTTGCAAAGGGCAACATAGCCGGCGATGTGTAATATAGAAGCAGGGGTGAAATTATGCAGTTAGAGGCCGTAAAACTCCAGGAGCCCACGGAGGAATGGATGAATCGGAAATCTGAGTCCCCTTAATAAGTAAGGAACAAGGCACACCCGCTCCACTGTAGAGGGGCTGGGGAAGCTCTCCGCTTGCTCCCCGCCATTGTAGGTGGCGAGCCCGGCTCGGACGGGAACCATATACGCTGGAGGGAGAAATCCCCAAGTCTGCAGTTCGACTAATCGACTGTGTGAGACAGAACACCTCTTCCAATCACCAGGCTTAGGGCTACGGGGGCGAGAGGAGGAGCTGCGGTGGTCGGCCATGTTTGATAGTGGATTTTTCCGAAGCATGCTCCGATGGATTCTGGCTATGGGAGGATGGTATGGATTGGATGTAAGAATCCCCATCCCTTTAATAGACAATTTATTTATCTAGCTAGGGGGGCGAATGTAAAAATGCCCTGGCTCCTCGTATTCATTCGACGCGTGGAAGATAGCCCTTATTGGGCGCATAAGCCAAGAAGTCCAACATTTATGGTGTCGGACACTGCTTGACGAACATTCAAAATTTGGAGAAGAACCCGCCTTGCAATGCCGAAGACAATACTGCGTGTCGGACTTGACGTCATTGAATCCTGGTTCGGGGTTACTAAGGGAGTCGTAGATTAGGGGGTCTCCGGACAGCCGGACTGTTGGACTATGAAGATACATGATTGAAGACTTTGTCTCATGTCCGGATGGGACTTTTACTTGGCGTAGAAGGCAAGCTAGGCAATACATATATGTATATCTCCTTTGTAACCGACCTTGTGCAAACCCTAGCCCCCTCCGGTGTCTATATAAACCGGAGGATTTTAGTCCATAGAACAACAATCATACCATAGGCTAGCTTCTAGGGTTTAGCCTCTCTGATATCGTGGTAGATCAACTCTTGTACTACTCATATTATCAAGAACAATCAAGCAGGACGTAGGGTATAACCTCCATCAAGAGGGCCCGAACCTGGGTAAAATATTGTGTCCCCTGCCTCATGTTACCATCCGCCTTAGACGCACAGTTCGGGACCCCCTACCCGAGATCCGCCGGTTTTGACACCGACAGCGACCGCCTGGCGGAGGAGCAGGAGTTGTTGGAGCGCGACCGCTTGGCAGAGGAGCAGCGTATCGCCGATTTGCGCCGCCAGCGGGACATGGAGCAGCAGCGCATCGATGCTCTAAGTCGCGAGCAGAGCGCCCGCACCTGGGCCCACTACGTGGAGGCCGGTGCCCGGCAAATAGCCCTGGAGGCTGTCGGTCACGCACGCTTTAACGACGCCGATTTTTACTACCAGCTCGTCAAGTGGGTTTCCCGCTTAGAAGCCGAAGCTTCGGTGGACCACGCCGGCATGGAAAGGGCCAACGCGTGCGAGAAACGTGCCCTATCGCACCTCTGGCAAGTCCGAGGCGAGGCGGAGGACGTCGGTGCTAGTGTTTAGCGTGTACGGCAGATGGCGGCTGGCATCGTCTAGTTGGCTATGAGTAAGTTAGTACTTGTACGCTACTAGAGTATTAGTGGGAGTAGATAGTTAACTTGGCTATGATGGTTGTCAACGTGGAAGTTCGGTACTCTATATGTGGATCAAACCTCTTACTTTGCTCTGAATGTTGAACTTTCCGTTTGACCGTATGGAATGGCCTGTTATTTTTTTAAATGGGTTGTATTTGTCCTCCACGGGTTTAGAGGCTGACTTGTGGGCCTACCAAGTTGACGTGTACACAATCAGGAGATGATTATACGTGGTGAGGATGACAGCAGGGACCCGCCAAGGTCATGGCAGTACGCAAGCAAGTGCCTCCTTATTCCAATCCAATAAAAAATGGCTCCTCCTAATGGATTTCTGACATCCGGGTCCTATGCCATTGTCAGCGTAGTCAATAAACGAGAGAGTTGCACAACGAGCGGCTGACACCAGGGACCCAACAGCTCGCCCAGTTATTTTTGTTTTGGGTTAATTTGATAAATGCCACTCCAAATCTGGTGTTTCTGAGAAATGCCACTGCAATGTCCAAACTTTGAAAAATGCCATTTCATGTCATTTCCAGTGGCATTTTTCAAAGTCTGGAGTGGCGTTTTTCAAAGTTTGCAAATTGCAGTGACGTTTTCCAAAGTTTGCAAAAATTGCAGTGGCATTTTTCAAAGTTTGGAAATTGTAGTGGCATTTTTATGAATCTCCATATTTGTTGTGGCATTTATCAAATTTGTTTTTGAGACGGAAGCAGAGTGTCAACTAGGCTGTGCGGGGCACTCTGGCCTGTCTAGACAGCCTTCTCTTTTATGTTTACCACAGACCAGCCTAGTAGTTTTTTTCTTTCTAAAAATGGCTAGCCCAGTTTTTTGTGATTTGCCAAGTAAGTCGCTTTGTCAGGCCTGTTGGGCTGCAAATCTTTCAAGACGAGGAGAGCTTCATTCGGCTGGATGAGAAAATGGCCTATTAGTAATGAGAAATTTGTTGTACATTTTTAAAACACATCAAACCGACAATTACTTTCAAATTTCTTTTTTTTCATTTCAAGATTTTAAATTGCATTAATTTTTATGAGTGGACAATTTTTTGGATATTATATTGATATACATTAATTTTTAAAATCAGTTTGAATGTGACTCGAAATTTCGGGATTAAAAATAGTTTGGACCGCACTGAAATATGCAACATTTCGTATAATTTTTTAAACATGGCCACAATATGGGTTGTAATGCTAACAAAAAGAATATGGGCTCCAAAAAAACCTTAAGAATTAGCAAATGGGCTGTAAATTATTAGAAATAATGGCAGATGGGCTGTATGTTGTTTTCCACAGATTTGAGGCTTTCCTAAAAAAAGGGTTGACGCACAAGAAGTGACTGTTGGATGTCCATCCAATGGCGGTCGTGCTTCTTCAATCTCTGCTCTTCCTACTCCAGCCGCTCAAACAAGCACCGGCAGGACTGCCTGCTCCCTCCTCCCCGCGACCGGCTGTGCTGCCGCGCAGGCCTCACCGCCCCACCATACTCCCATCGCTGGCCTAGCCATCCCTCTACTCACCCACACCTGTTGTTATTCTCCGGCAACGGCGGACGAACAATGGACCCGCGTACAGTCGTACTCCCCTCAGCATGGGAAACAACTGCCGAGTCTTCCCTGCCTCCGTGTCGTTCCCTTCCTAGGCCTCGCTGTTGTCCACCGCCCTGGTGCTCTCAGCACGGCCTGGTCAACATGGTCAACGACCGACATGCATCTGAAGTGGACTGTAAATGGAGAGGCTGACAGCTGGGTCCACGGCCGCACGCAAGGAAATGCCTCCTTATTACGCACAAAATAATGATTCCTCCACCTGACATCTGGGACCCACCGAAAGGGCCTTTGTATTTCGCAAAAAACATGTTACCGTCGCTAACAGCTCGGACCCACCAGCTATATCTTCGCATGCAAGGAAGTACGTCCTTATTACACACAAAAAATGAATACTCCCCCTGCTAGCTAGGACCTAGTATATTGGCAGGCTGACTTGTGGGCCTACTAAGTTGACGGGGACGGAGGGCTTGGTCAACTTAGTCAATATGCACGATTCTAGCTCCAGTGACCGTACGATGTCCATCCAACGGCCGTAGTACTTCTTCAACCTCTGGTCTTCCTGCTCCAGCCGCCCAAACCAGCGTCGGTCGTGCCTCGTGCTCCTGCCTCCCGTGGCCAGCTATGATGCGGCGGAGGCCTCACCGCCCCTACTACTCCCACCGTTGGCCAGGCCATCCCTGTACTCACCTACACCCCCTGTTATTCTATGGCGATGGCAGCCTCACACCGCAGCGAACCAGTGAACCCTCATACTCCTCTACGTGTGGGCATCCACTGCCGCATCTTCCCCGACTCCGTGTCGTCCCCTTCCTAGGCCTCGCCGTCGTCCATCTCCCTGGTGCTCTCGGCGCGGCATGGTCAACGTGGTCAAGGAACGACTTCCATCGGAAGAGTACTATACGTGGAGAGGCTGACAGCTGGGTCCACGGCAGGCGCAAGGAAGTGCCTCCTTATTACGCGGAAAATAATTATTCCTCCACCTGACAGCAGGGACCCATCGGACGGACCACCGTATTTGGCGAAAAAAACGTTTCCCCCATGACTGCTTGGGACCCATCGGACGGGCCACCGTATTTCGCAAAAAAAAAAAACGTTCCCCCCGCTGCCAGCTCAGACCCACCGGAAGTGTCGCCTTATTACGCACAAAAAAAATGAATACTCCCCTGCTAGTTGGGACCCACCTTGGTGGGTGGCTGACTTGTGGGCCTACTAAGTTGATGGGGAGGAGTGCTTTGTCAACTTAGTCAATATGAATGATTCTAGCTCCAGTGAACGTACGATGTCCATCCAACGGCCGTTGTGCTTCTTCAACCTCTGGTCTTCTTGCTCCAGCCGCCCAAACCAGCGTCGGTCGTGCCTCGTGATCGTGCCTCCCATGGCCAGCTGTGATGCGGCGGAGGCCTCACCGCCCTACTACTCCCACCGCTGGCCAGGCCATCCCTGTACTCACCCACACCCCCTGTTATTCTGTGGCGATGGCAGCCTCACACCACAGCGAACCAGTGAACCCTCATACTCCACTATGCGTGGGCATCCACTGCCGCATCTTCCCCGACTCCACGTCGTCCCCTTCCTAGGCCTCGCCGTCGTCCGTCTCCCTGGTGCTCTCGGCGCGGCGTGGTCAACGTGGTCAAGGAACGACTTCCATCGGAAGAGTACTATACGTGGAGAGGCTGACAGCTGGGTCCACGGCAGCCGCAAGGAAGTGCCTCCTTATTACGCGGAAAATAATTATTCCTCCACCTGACACCAGGGACCCATCGGACGGACCATCGTATTTGGCGAAAAAAACGTTTCCCCCCTGACTGCTGGGACCCACCGGACGGGCCACCGTATTTTGCAAAAAAACGTTCCCCCCGCTGTCAGCTCGGATCCACCGGAAGTGTCGCCTTATTACGCACAAAAAAATGAATACTCCCCTGCTAGTTGGGACCCACCTTGGTGGGTGGCTGACTTGTGGGCCTACTAAGTTGACGGGGAGGAGTGCTTTGTCAACTTAGTCAATATGAACGATTCTAGCTCCAGTGACCTTACGATGTCCATCCAATGGCCGTTGTGCTTCTTCAACATCTGGTCTTCTTGCTCCAGCCACCCAAAGCAGCGCCGGTTGTGCCGCATGCTCTTGCCTCCCATGGCCGGCTGTGCTACCGCGGAGGCCTCACCGCCCCATACTATTCCCACCGCTGGACAGGCCCTGCGGCGACGGCAGCCTCACACAGTAGGTGAACCAGTGATCCCTCGTACTCCTCTCCGCGCGGGCTTCCGCTGCAGCGTCTTCCCCGGCTCTGCGTCGTCCCCTTCCTAGGCGTCGCTGTCGTCCACCGCCCTGGTGCTCTCGGTGCGGTGTGGTCAACGTGGTCATGGAATGGCTTCCATCGCACGTGGACTGTACGTGGAGAGGCTGACAGCTGGGTCCACGGTCGCAGCAAGGAAGTGCCTCCTTATTACGCGGAAAATAATTATTCCTCCACCTGACAGCAGGGACCCATCGGACGGACCATCGTATTTGGCGAAAAAAACGTTTCCCCCCTGACTGCTGGGACCCACCGGACGGGCCACCGTATTTTGCAAAAAAACGTTCCCCCCGCTGTCAGCTCGGATCCACCGGAAGTGTCGCCTTATTACGCACAAAAAAATGAATACTCCCCTGCTAGTTGGGACCCACCTTGGTGGGTGGCTGACTTGTGGGCCTACTAAGTTGACGGGGAGGAGTGCTTTGTTAACTTAGTCAATATGAATGATTCTTGCTCCAGTGACCGTACGATGTCCATCTAACGGCCGTTGTGCTTCTTCAACCTCTGGTCTTCTTGCTCCAGCCGCCCAAAGCAGCGCCGGTCGTGCCGCATGCTCTTGGCTCCCATGGCGGGCTGTGCTACCGCGGAGGCCTCACCGCCCCATACTATTCCCACCGCTGGACAGGCCCTGCGGCGACGACAGCCTCACACTGTAGGTGAACCAGTGAACCCTTGTACTCCTCTCCGCGCGGGCTTCCGCTGCCGCGTCTTCCCCGGCTCCGCGTCGTCCCCTTCCTAGGCGTCGCTGTCGTCCACCGCCCTGGTGCTCTCGGTGCGGTGTGGTCAACGTGGTCAAGGAATGGCTTCCATTGCACGTGGATTGTACGTGGAGAGGCTGACAGCTGGGTCCATGATCTCAGCAAGGAAGTGCCTCCTTATTACACGAAAATAATTATTCCTCCACCTGACAGCGGAGACCCACCGGACGGCCACCGTATTTCATGAAAAAACGTTTCCCCCTGACTGCTGGGACCCACGAGCTGCATCTTCGCACGCAAGGAAGTGCCTGACAGTCGGGACCCACCTGGTCGAAGCGTACGTAGCATTGTCATTCTGGTCGCGAACGTGAACGTACATACTGGTCGATGTAGAGGCGCGCACGTGTCGTAGTAGAGGCGCGCACGTAGCATGTACACATACGTCCAGCGGCCAGTGTGCAAGAAAAAAAATACGGCCACATACGTACATACGGGCAGGGTCTCGAACGCCTACTCACGCATACGTACGGCCAGGGCTCGTGTACATGGCTGGGTCGGAACAAAGAAACATTGTCTTCGTCATGTTCATGGGGAGCCAACCGGCTGGGTCAGAACGGAATGCGTCGTTGTGTTCATCGGGAGGGCTTGGACGGAACAACCGATGGAAACGAGGCCTGGCGTACCGCAGAATGGAGGAAACGGCCTTGTGTTCGACCGGCCACATTCGAAACGGGATCCTGTTCATCGGGAGGGGTCTGGCGTACCGCAAAACGGAGGAAACAGACCTCCTACAATCGAAATGGGGGTCCTGTTGATCGGGAGGGGTGTGCCGTACCGCAAAATGGAGGAAACAGACTTGTGTTGGAGCGCTACGGTCGAAACAGGGGTCTTGTTCATCGGGAGGGGTGTGGCGTATCGCAAAACAGGACTCCACGAGATACTGTTCATCTCCACCGTCGACCCCCTCCAGCATCCACGGGCTCCTCTTCATCCACCGTTGGCCTACTCCAACCTCCACCTGCAACTGTTCATCCACGGCTCCTGTTCATCCAGCCTCCACCGTGCGCTACTCCACCGGCTACTGTTCAACCAGCCCTCTCCACGGGCTCCTGTTCAACCACCCCTCCACGTGCTACTGTTCATCTAGCCCTCCACCATCTACTATTCATCCTGCCCTCCACGGGGTGGTCCTGTTCATCCTGCCCTCCACGGGGTCCTGTTCATCCAGCCCCAACTGGCTCAATCGATCGGGGTCCTGTTCATCCAGAGGCAACACCACGGGGTCCTGTTCATCCACCCCCACCGGGAACTGTTCATCCACCCCCCCGGCAATGCTCACTGTTCATCCAGATGCAGCATTGATCGGCTTCAGTTAGCAGCAGTAGTGAAGGAATCGCTTGATCGGGTTCAGTTAACATCCATCGATCGATCGCTCGGGTTCAGTAACGCGTGGCCTGCAGTGCAATCGCTCGGGTTCAGTTAGAGCCCAACGCCTCGCTCGGGTTTAGTTAGAGCCCAGCGCCTCGCACCCACGCGCATGCGTGTATGAGAGAAACGTGCATCGCTCAGCCCCGACCACCCATCGTAATAGGGAACACCCCGATATTTTCCTCGCCCTCTCTTCTACCATGGTTTTTTCCGTCATGGACGGCCCAAAGAATGTCATGTAGCTGCGTCTCCGGCCCTCCCAGGATGAAAAGCCCATTTTCTGTCATGATTTTTTGTCATAGAAGTAGGACCCCACCACATCTATGATGATACCGGGTTTAGTCACAATTATCATCATAGAAGTGTCATAAGTATGACAGAAAAAAAATTTGTTCGGCCCAAAATGTCACGGATGTGTCTTTTATTTGTAGTGGTTGCGACAACACGGGACCGAAAAATGAAAAATGCTGGCAAGAAGTATCACTAAATGCTGGCAAGCAGTCGGAATTTAATAAACTTCATATGTAAATGGGGTAGAAAAATGCCTAGTTTAACTTGGTGCACTCATCTTGCATGTTTAACAACTCTAAAATATGGTTTAGGGCAGAATAGTACCAACTCCAAAATTTGCATGTGGTTGTTTACCGGAATCATTGTTTGATGTTTCCGGCCTCATTTAAATTGCCTAAAATGTGTAGTTTACTTATGCTTCATCTCTTGCCATGTATAACAACATTTAATATTGTTGGGTACCTAAATGGGAAAGAACTAAATAATTGAATGTGGTGTTTCGTCAATATGCAACTTGTTTGTCGCACTTGGCCATGCCATGTTTCACTAAATCAGACATGCATCATACTTGGTTGTGCGTCATGCCACGTTTATGTGATGGTTGTTTACCATGTTGTTTGCATATTTTCGGGTGTGCTTCTTCTCGATAATTCCGGTAATGTTGCGTTTGTGAGGATTTGTTCAACTACGTCCGTTTGTCTTCTTCATGGACTCGTTCTTCTTCCTTGCAGGATCTCAGGCAAGATGACCATACCCTTGATATCACTTCTATCTTTGCTTGCTAGTTGTTCACTCTATCGCTATGTCGTGCTACCTACCACTTATTTGTCAAGCCTCCCAAATTGCCATGATAGCCTCTAACCTTTTTCAACCATCCTAGCAAACCGTTGTTTGGCTATGTTACCGATTTTGCTCAGCTCCTCTTATAGCGTTGCTAGTTGCAGGTGAAGTTGAAGTTTGTTCCATGTTGGAACATGGATATGTTGGGATATCACAATATCTCTTATTTAATTAATGCATCTATATACTTGGTAAAGGGTGGAAGGCTTGGCCTTATGCCTGGTGTTTTGTTCCACTCTTGCCGCCTTAGTTATCGTCATACCGGTGTTATGTTCCTTGATTTTGTGTTCCTTATGCGGTTGGGTGTTATGGGAACCCCTTGACAGTTTGCTTTGAATAAAACTCCTCCAGCAAGGCCCAACCTTGGTTTTAACATTTTCCACCACCACATATTACTTTTCCCTTGGGAGTCGCGCTCCCGAGGGTCATCTTTACTTTACTCCCCCTAGGCTAGTTCTTCTCTAAGTGTTGGTTCGAACCAGCCAGTCTGTGAGGCCACCTCGTGCAAACTCGAGGGCTGGTCTTACTCGTAGCTTGACTTATTTGGTGTGCCCTGAGAACGAGATATGTGCAGCTCCTATCGGGATTTGTCGACACATTCGGGCGGCTTTGCTGGTCTTGTTTTACCATTGTCGAAATGTCTTGTAACCGGGATTCCGAGACTGATCAGGTCTTTCCGGGAGAAGGAATGTCCTTCTTTGACCATGAGAGCTTGTGATGGGCTAAGTTGGGACACCCCTGCAGGGTTTAAACTTTCGAAAGCCCTGCCCGTGGTTATGTGGCAGATGGGAATTTGTCAATATCCGGTTGTAGAGAACTTGACACTTGACTTAATTAAAATGAATCAACCACGTGTGTAACCGTGATGGTCTCTTTTCGGCGGAGTCTGGGAAGTGAACACGGTCTTGTGCTATGTATGAACGTAAGTAGTTTCAGGATCACTTCTTGATCACTTCTAGCTTCTCGACCGTTGCATTGCTTCTCTTCTCGCTCTTATTTGCATAAGTTAGCCACCATATTTTCTTAGCGCTTGCTGCAGCTCCACCTCATTACCTTATCCTACCCATAAGCTTAAATAGTCTTGATCTCGCGTGTGTGAGATTGCTGAGTCCTTCTAACTCACGGATACTTCCAAACAGTTGCAGGTGCCGATGATACCAGTGCAGGTGATGCAACCAAGATCAAGTGGGAGCTCGATGAAGATCTTGGTCGTTGTTATGTGTCTTTTCCGGTTGATCAGTAGTGGTGCCCAGTTGGGACGATCGGGGATCTAGCATTTGGGGTTGTCTTCTTTTATTTTGGTTCTGTAGTTGGACCTTGATTGTACACTGGATGATGTATGTTTAACTTGTTATTTGTGTGAAGTGGTGATTGTAAGCCAACTCTTTAACCCTTTCATATTCAGTACATGGGATTGTGTGAATATTACCCCTCTTGCGACAAAACCACCATGCGGTTTTGCCTCTAAGTCGTGCCTCGACACGTGGGAGATATAGCGCATCGTGGATGTTACAAGTTGGTAATCAGAGCCATCCCCGACTTAGGAGCCCCCTGCTTGATCGAATCACTGACGTTGTTGAGTCTAGAACAAAATGTTTTCAGTCTTAGGATTATATATATCGGAGAGTAGGATTCTTTTTACTCCTCAGTATCTTCATCGCTCTGGTGAGGCCTCCTGATGTAGAAGTTTTGACTTCGCTCTCCTCAAATTTCACGAAAAAAAATTAGGATCACGCGGGTATCTTGGAATCGTTCCGATAGTCTTGTGACGAGAACATTGTTCTTGGTGCCTCCTAACATTTAGGGGTTGTGGTAGTGTCCCGGGGAGTTGAGCTCCGAGGTGTTGTCGTCACAATTTTATCGTTGCTGTTCTGGAATACCTGAGTTTGCGGACATCGAAAATCTCTTTTATGCAGTTGTTGGTGAGATAATCTCGACACCACCCAGTACTGGGGCGGGAGTTCGGGAGTATTGCCATAACTCGTATAACAGATGCTTTTCAAAGGTTGAGGTACATGATTTCCGAAGGTTTATTGGTTATGTGTTGAAGGATGGACATAGCTGGATGTAGGGATTGTTAGTTTGGGTGAGATATTACGCTTCCCCTGTATCCCCAACACCTGATGGCATAACCAGAAATTTTCAGGAGTTTATAAGTGGGAATTCAAGTATCTCCTAGAATATCTTTCTGATAGATGCATGATATGGGATTGGGTAAATATCTATCATACGTTTGTTTCCGTCTTATTCTGCAAGCCAATCCTTTATTTTCTTTTATTTGTGGTATTCGAGTTGCTTCGATGTCAAGTGTTGATTCCATACCTTTCCTAAGCGGTATTCTCATATTTCTATGTGAATACTAATCCTCCATGATAATCGAGCTTGTCGTGTCAATCCTTTTCAACCGGCGTGCTTCTCTTCAAGTGGATCCGATCATTTTCAACATCCGCAAGATCAACTCAAAGTCTTCTCAACGTTATTTGTTTCATTCATCCCAAGTTGCCTTTGTTTTACCCACCCTCCCACCCCTTTTTCTTTAAGGACTAAGATTTCTTAATCATGTATCCATCTTATTGATGTGAAGTCTCTTCATTCTTTCTTCAATTTTATTACCCGGTGAATTCTCGTGGAGATGCTCAGAAGCTTCAAGTTCATCATTCTTTCCTTTTTCATCCTCTTTTCTTCTCCGATGGACTAAATTCAAGCTTTCGGTATTCATTATTTCCACCTTCCTCAATTCACATGATTTCCATGTTGGAGGTTCTTATCCAAGGCTCTCTTATTTATTCACCTGTCTATATTCATATCCGGAGTGCCGAAGATATTTCAAAAGATTCACATTTCCATTCTCGATCCGTTCAAGTTATTTTGAGGTTTTTATCTCATTCAAGCCATTTAATTCAATCAGCGCATTCTCTCTTTTAAATCGTTCAACGGTGTATCTTTTGAGTGGGCCCTAACCCACGGGTCTTTTCCTAGGATCTTATCTGACTCTTCTAATTTTCCCGGAGCTATCCTCAAATTCTTTCAAAGTTGACATAAGAATGAATTATCATCGGTCATATGTCTTTCTCCAAGATCTTTCAAATTCTTTTCATCGTTGGTTCCACCTTTCTAATTTTCATCCCGGAGTATCTCAACAATTCATGGTGGTGTTTTTCATCGTCATTCTCAACATTTGAAGACCGAATAAGAGTTTTTCCTCCAAATCTTATCCATTCTCTCAGAGATGTGTAGTTCAAGCATGATGCCATCCTCTCATAATTGTTTTCGATTGTGAGAATTCTTTTCACCCATCCGGAGCAATTCAAGTGCATTTTTCAGTTTGATTCTTCGGAGCCCATCATCTCAGAATTATTCATTCCTGCTTTTAGCTCCCGTTCTCCAAATCTTACCGGTGCATCGTTCAAATATCGTCTAATCAGTTCATGATCTCTTCGTTCTCATGTATCTAAATCCTAGCAAGTAGCTTCATTCATTTTCTAATTCTTCCCGGTGAATTGCGTCTTTGCTACTTTCATGTTCAATCCTAACGGTGGTTTGTTGAAGCCTTTTCTCAAGTTTGTGCTATATCTGATAGAGGCAAGGGTGTCTTGATCTTTCGATGAGATGATAACTATCGATTTGGTGGAGACGACTTTGACGATCCGACTACAAACATGCACGACGTTGCGCCTTAGCAATCGCTAAACCAACTCCGAGAGGTTATTGACCACGCCAGAGCACGATCAACCTGACCACGAAGGTCTATTCCTGCAAGCAATCGAAGAACAAGCAAGAATATGATAAAGCAACCTGAATATTGCGAATATAGATGAAGTATTGATAATGGTGGGGATCTGGAAGCGGTCTTGGTCTGGTCGTTGGAGACAAACGAAGTACACAAAATTGCGTTGGCTAACTTTTAACTAAACAAATCCCAAGGAAAAAGCTACTAGATAGATCTACTGATATAGGAGCAAAGGGTGGCGGCCAAGGAGGTGGAAGGACGTCCCAAGGCAGCCTAAAACTAACCCTAGGTCGTACAAGGCTCATGGGCCCAAGTGGAGGTGGTGCAACACCTTTGGACTTGTTCTTTGACTCGGATTCTGCTGCAGGGTCAGATTGATTGGTCAATATCTCAATACTCCGGACGAATTTGAAGGTGATTCCAAATGGCTTGGAATGAGCACGAAATCTACTTTCTAACAAAAAAAGAATCACCCAATTCGGAGTCCGTATGAAAAAAGTGTTGACGTTTTGAGTCCTGTATGTCTGTGCAGTCCGAATCTGAATCCAGAACATGAGAGACTTGGACTCTATCTTCTCTTGGCCCAAAATTGACGCGAGAGGACATTTTGAACATAACCTAAACTTCTCATTTTCCCTTATCTTCATATGTGGATTGTACGAATGTCTCATACACCTACAATTAGACAAAAGACATAAGTGTGTGAAGTATTTTTGTTCTGGATAACATAAATAGATTATTGAATAGTTTGAACTAGAAATCACCTGACAAATATGCATGTATGCAATATTTTTGGTCGTATCCAAGGTAGTCATGTCCTCATCATCCTCCCCTTCTTGAAAACAAAGTCGTCCTCGGCGTTGCTTAATCTGAAATGTGGCTAACAAAAGAGACAAGGTGTACATGTTGTATATGTATATGTCATCCATTTTTACTTCCCTTGATTTGTGCACATATGACACATGTATACATGAGTAACTTTCATAGTTCATAAAATCTAAAGCCAAAAAATTATCACAAGAAGTAGAAGGCATTAAAATATTGCAACTCAGTTTGCACATATAAGTGAAGCTCTTATTCATTTCAAAAGATTGACAATGTTCATCATTAAACCTTCCCAACATTGGTGAGTAAACCTTACTTGCATCAAATTTACATGCTACAACATGCTTAAATAAGCAAACATGAAATAAGTCATTGGACATAGAATCATTACCAAGATTAGAGGTCATATCAAAATGATTAAACATTTGTTCTTTTGCATCAATAGTTAATTCTATGGGTGCACTAAAAATTGTTGGTATTTCGGTTATTTGATCACATGGCGCATTCATGACAGTAACAAGATTCTCTAAAATAGGTGGTGTGCTGAAATCAACAGGTAACTCAACACATGATGCATTCAAGTTAACTAGGCATGCATCATTCTCATGTGAAGTTATATCATCAATACCATTATTGTTACCTTGCCGCAAAGACTTAGCTGATGTAGGTATGGACGTTGACAATGTACCATACTCTTGAGATGATGTCGTGCTCACAATCCTAGGTGAGGCTGCTCTAGTAGGTGCAACGGTGGAGGAACCAACCAGTGGTGGTGAGCATGAACTGGAATAGTAGTTCTTGTTGTCACCCAATGCATCGTCCTGTATCTGTCTCTCAAAGGTACAAGCACGAACATACATACCAGTAATGCAACGAGGAATATACTGAAATCTTGCCTGAATATCATGGTTCAAACCACCAAGAAATCTATTCATTGTATCATCCTCAGATTCTTCTATGTCACAATGATGCATATAAGATTTGAACTCTTGGTAGTAAGAATGAACAGTGTTGTTGCCTTGTTTAAATTGTTCAAATTGGCGAAGCAATTCACGACGATAGTAAGGAGGGAAAAATTGTTGTCTCATTACATATTTCAAATCTTTCCAAGTTGTGGGTTGGTTATCAATGTTTTTCTTACAATGCACACTCCACCAAACAGAAGCAAAATCAGTAAATGCTCTAGTGGCAGCTCGCACTCGCTCAAGTTCAGAAAATTCATGGTGACTAAAAACTTGTTCTACTTCAAGCTCCGAAGCTATATAAATAGCAGGATTAAATCTACCCTCAAATGATGATAAAAAGATAACCTGACCATGTGCTTGTGTGTATTGTCCCAACTCTCGTGATGGTGAAGATGTGCACGTCGTCCAAGAACTTCTATCTCCGGAACCTGTCATGATTAGTAGAAATAAGAAACAAAATTTGAGAATAATGTTCCTATGAACTACTAGGATGTGGTTGTAAAGTGCTCAAAGTAAAGCAAATATCAATATCTTACAAGTTCTTACCATGCGGCAGGTGGTGACAGGCAACCAGCGGTGTCAAATAACTCCGAAGATTGTGTAAAGAGATTTCTAGGGGAACGTATGTATACACGATGTAGCAATATGTGGAGCTGGGTTGGCTATATATGGTAGCAACAGATTAGCAATAATCAATTCAGAGATGCAATGTTGAATAAACGCTCAACAATGGTACTGTGCTGGTCCTAGGCTAGACCGGACTAGAGACGCGAGCCTAGAACACTAATGAGGTCACGGTGTAGCACAACTAGCATCAATGACGGATACTAAGTAGCTCTAGACAGCAAGATATAAGTGAAGATCACAACGGCAGTAAAGATAATGATGTGAAACAACAACCAAGCAGGATATATCAACAACTTTGTCTCCAACTTTCCTCTGGAAAAGTTTGTGCCAATTTTTTGATAAATTTTTTCAAGAACGGTATTGACTCAAGCTTTCAAACGCAAAATAAATCACTTAATTCTGAGTTAATATGAGGAGCCAAAAAATTCAAAAACTGGCGTGAAAAAACTGGAATAAGTTGTGTTCATGCACTTCGGAGAGAAAAAAGACCTATTTAGAAGCCTATTTTGAGGTGCCAAATATTGAACTTGCTTTTGCAACTATTTAGATGCGGCTCGTCGCTGGCTTTCATTTGAGTACTTGCGGAGCCAAAACGGACTTCGTATGAGGAAGTTATGCATGTTTTACTGAACAGTGCACAAAACAGATTCTAATCCGAATTCAACTACGAGATTGAGTCTAGATAGATCCGATTTTTTTTTCTTCTCTATTTTTTTCCTCACATTTTTTTCTTTTTCTTTCTTTTTTGACTTTGTTTTTACTTTTTTCTCTCTCTTTTTCTCTCTCTCCCTCTTTCCAAAACAAACTAGATAAGATGCAGATTGGATCAAGAGAAGATGTGAACGATCTCAACTATGATTATGACAATGAACGGTGGGTACCACGTGGTGGAAATTGATGGATGGGTGGTGGACAGCGGAAGGGATAACGATGCAATGGCGGCGTGACTAATGTGAACAAAACTCGAAACTCTAAACGAACTAGACACTAAGACCAGCAACTCGACACGACGATGCAACTGATAGTTCAACTATGCAAGCAATGAAAAGAAAAGTGCAAAGGCTTAGACTGGCTTGGACAAAGGATGAATAGATCTAACTTTTTTGTGGCTTTTTCTTGGACAATATGTAAGAAAATAAATCTAATCTAGCAAAAACTAGAAATTCTCACCGAGCAACCTGAAAACTGATATCACTTGACAAAGGTTATGCGTCAAGTACAGGAGCTGCTCGAGAAAGGTTACATACGTGAATCTCTTAGTCCTTGTGTTGTTCCTATTATACTAGTGCCTAAAAAGGATGGTACGTCGCGTATGTGCGTTGATTGTAGAGGTATTAATAATATTACTATTCGTTATCGTCATCCTATTCCTAGGCTAGATGATATGCTCGATGAATTGATTGGCTCTACAATTTTCTCCAAAGTTGATTTGCGTAGTGGATACCATCAAATTCGTATGAAATTGGGAGATGAATGGAAAAATACATTTAAAACTAAGTTTGGTTTATATGAGTGGTTAGTCATGCCTTTTGGGTTAACTAATGGACCTAGTACTTTCATGAGACTAATGAACGAAGTTTTACGTGCTTTCATTAGATGATTTGTGGTAGTCTATTTTGATGATATATTGATTTATAGCAAATCTTTGGAGGAGCATTTGGAACATTTACATGATGTTTTTATTGCTCTACGTGATGCACGGTTGTTTGGTAACCTTGGGAAGTGCACCTTCTGCACCGACCGAGTATCTTTTCTTGACTATGTTGTTACTCCACAGGGAATTGAAGTTGATAAAGCCAAGATTGAAGCTATTGAGAGTTGGCCACAGCCCAAAACGGTCACACAAGTGAGGAGTTTTCTTGGCCTCGCTGGATTCTATAGGCGTTTTGTGAGAGATTTCAGCACCATTGTTGCACCTCTCAATGAGCTTACAAAGAAGGATGTGCCTTTTGTTTGGAGTACCGCACAGGAAGAAGCCTTCACGGTATTGAAAGATAAGTTCACACATGCTCCTTTACTCCAACTTCCTGATTTTAATAAGACTTTTGAGCTTTAATGTGATGCTAGTGGAATTGGATTAGGAGGTGTGTTATTACAAGATGGCAAACCTGTTGCATACCTTTCTGAAAAATTGAGTGGGCCTAGTCTGAATTATTCTACTTATGATAAAGAATTATATGCTCTTGTTCGAACTTTACAGACATGGCAATATTATTTATGGCCCAAAGAATTTTTTATACATTCTGATCATGAATCTTTGAAACATATTAAAAGTCAAGCTAAACTGAATCGTAGACATGCTAAATGGGTTGAATTCATTGAGACTTTCCCTTATGTTATTAAGCACAAGAAGGGTAAAGAAAATGTTATTGTTGATGCATTGTCTCGTCGCTACACTATGCTTTCACAACTTGACTTCAAAATATTTGGTCTGGAGACCATCAAAGATCAATATGTGCTTGATGCTGATTTTAAAGATGTAATGCATAATTGTAAAGAAGGAAGAACATGGAACAAGTTCGTCGTTAATGATGGATTTGTGTTCCGTGCTAACAAGCTATGCATTCTAGCTAGCTCCATTCATCTTTTGTTGTTGCATGAGGCGCATGGAGGATTACTAATGGGACACTTTGGTGTGAAGAAGACGGAGGATGTACTTGCTACACATTTCTGTTGGCCAAAGATGAGACAGGATATTGAGCATTTTGTTGCTCGCTGCACTACATGTCAAAAAGCTAAGTCACGACTCAATCCTCATGGTTTATATATGCCTTTTCCTGTACCTAGTTTTCCTTGGGAGGATATATCTATGGACTTTGTTTTAGGTTTACCTCGAACAAAGAAGGGGAGGGATAGCATATTTGTTGTCGTGGATAGGTTCTCAAAAATGGCACACTTTATACCATGTCATAAAAGCGATGATGCTATTAATGTTGCTAATTTGTTCTTTCGTGAAATTATTCGCTTGCATGGTGTGCCAAATACTATTGTTTCAGATCGTGATACTAAATTTCTTAGCCACTTTTGGAGATGTTTATGGGCTAAGTTGGGGACTAAACTGCTTTTTAGTACTACTTGTCACCCCCAAACTGATGGACAAACTGAAGTAGTCAATAGAACATTGTCTACTATGCTTAGGGATGTTTCGAAGAATAATAAGAAAATGTGGGAAGAATGCTTGCCTCATATTGAATATCTTATAATCGTTCATTGCATTCTACTACTAATGTGTGCCCTTTTGAAATTGTGTATGGTTTCCTACCTCGTGCACCTATTGATTTGTTGCCTCTTCCATCTTCGGAGAAGGTTAATTTTGATGCTAACGAACGTGCTGAATTGATTTTAAAAATGCATGAGTTAACTAAGGAAAACATTGAGCGTATGAATGCTAAATATAAACTTGCTGGAGATAAGGGTAGAAAACATGTTGTGTTTGCACCTGGAGATCTTGTTTGGTTACATTTGCACAAGGATAGATTTCCTAATTTGCGCAAATCAAAGCTAATGCCACGTGTTGATGGTCCTTTTAAGGTGTTAGAGAAAATAAATGATAATGCATATAAACTTGAGCTGCCTGCAGATTTTGGGGTTAGTCCCACTTTTAACATTGCATATTTGAAGCCTTATTTGGGTGAGGATGATGAGCTTTCGTCGAGGACGACTTCATTTCAAGAAGGGGAGGATGATGAGGACATCAATACCATTGTTACAACCACAACCCCTGCTACTATACATACTAGACCAATTACTAGAGCTCGTGCACGCCAATTGAATTATCAGGTACTTTCATTTCTTGGTAATGATTCAAATGCTCATGAGAATATGATGCTGTGTAAATTGGATACATTTGTTTTGCTTAGAAATGAAGGGCCTAGCTTGGACAAGAAAGATGAATCTTTGAGCAAGTTCAAGCATGGAGATGATGGCATGAGCAAGGGGATTTGTTTAGTTAAAATTTAGCCAATGCAACTTCGTGTACTTCGTTTGTGTCCAACGACCAGACCAAGACCGCTTCCAGATCCCCACCATTATCAATACTTCATCTATATTCGCAATATTCAGATTGATTTACCATATTCTTGCTTGTTCTTTTATTGCTTGCAGGAATAGACCTTCGTGGTCAGGTTGATCGTGCTCCGGCGTGGTCAATAACCTCTCGGAGTTGGATTAGCGATTGCTAAGGCACAACGTCATGCACGTTTGTAGTCGGATCATCAAAGTCGTCTTCACCAAATCGATAGTTATCATCTCATCGAAAGATCCGACTACAAACATGCATGACGTTGCGCCTTAGCAATCGCTAAACCAACTCCGAGAGGTTATTGACCACGCCGGAGCACGATCAACCTGACCACGAAGGTCTATTCCCGCAAGCAATCAAAGAACAAGCAAGAATATGATAAAGCAATCTGAATATTGGGAATATAGATGAAGTATTGATAATGGTGGGGATCCAGAAGCGATCTTGGTCTGGTCGTTGGACACAAACGAAGTACACGAAGTTGCGTTGGCTAACTTTTAACTAAACAAATCTCAAGGAAAAAGCTACTAGATGGATATACTTATATAGGAGCAAGGGGTGGCGGCCAAGTAGGTGGAAGGACGTCCCAAGGAAGCCTAAAACTAACCCTAGGTCATAAAAGGCTAATGGGCCCAAGTGGAGGTGGTGTAACACCTTTGGACTTGTTGTTTGACTCGGATTCCGCTGCAGGGTCAGATTGATTCGTCAATATTTCAATGCTCCAGACGAATTTGAAGGTGATTCCAAATGGGTTGGAAAGAGCACGAAATCTACTTTCCAACAAAAAAAAGAATCACCCAATGCAGAATCCGTATGAAAAACATGTTGACGTTTTGAGTCAGGTATGTCTGTGCAGTCCGAATCTGAATCCAGAACGTGAGAGACTTGGACTCTATCTTCTCTTGGCCCAAAAGTGACGTGAGAGGACTTTTTGAATAGAACCTAAATTTCTCCTTTTCCCTTATCTTCATATGTGGATTGTACAAATGTCCCATACACCTGCAATTAGACAAAACACAAAACTTTGTGAAGTATTTTTGTTCTGGATAACATAAATAGATTATTGAATAGTTTGCACTAGAAATCACCTGACAAATATGCATGTATGCAATATTTTTGGTCGTATCCAAGGTAGTCATGTCCTCATCAATATCTATCTTAGTCCTTTCCACGAGAATAAGTAGTATTTCAAATCCGTTGCTTGTCATCAATTTAAACTGGTGAAGGATACGCATAACATAATTCTTATTCTTGCTTCATCCAAATGATAGATTCATTCTTCCAAAGTTTGTTCATGATGAGTAAATTCTCGGCTCAAGTGCTTCATACTTTTCCCGGTGTTCCAAGATCTCTCAATTATATCACCACGAAGATTCATCTAATCATTGCAAGGCTTCAATCATGTTCGCTTCAAACCTTCAATTCTTTTATGTTATCATTTGCTATCAGGAGTTCTTCATGGAGGCTCAACATGGTGGATCATCAAGGATTTCTTTCATTCTTCATTCGTTCTTTAAGATTTCTCTTGAAGTTATGATCCGCCAAGCTATACTCTCGAATAAACATGGTGCTCAACACATGTCTTGTTTTGAGGAGTTCAAGCATTCTTCATCTTGCATTCCGAAGTGCAATTCTTTCTATCTTATCTTTTGAGGTGGTGTTATGTCATTTTGACAGTTTCCTTCATGTTTCATGATTGAAAAGTTGTCAGGAATGAGGTATCTTAAATCCATCAATCTCTTCATTGGAGTTATCTTGGGTTATATTTCACCTAAAGCTTTCCCTAAGGATTGTTGCTATTTATGGTTCTCAAAATGACCCACGTTCTTCATTTATCCTCCAGGTGAAATAAGTTTCTCGTCTCCTGGTTCATATCAATCCAATCTATTGTTTTCGTTAGTGGCAAAATTTCACCTTAAGATTTCAACATGTTTTCCATAAGCCCACAACAATCTTAATCTTTTCGTTGTTGGTTTTCCAACAACTCCGTTCAACCCTTCTCCTAAAGATGATTTTTCAAGCTCATTTGACGTAGAAGATGTCGTTTTCTCCTCCGTTCTTTTGATTCTATTCTTACATTTGTTATGGATGCATTATGATGTTGCTCTCTTCGACCCATCATCTTGGTTTATCAAGATCATGTTCAATTCCTTCCATTTACAATCGGAGTGCTGCCCAAATTATATCATTCTTATCCCTTCTCTATCTTGTTTTAACCGGAGTGTTGTGTCTATCATTCCTCTTCTAACCAGACTCTCATCCAAGTGCTTTCATTTTGCCAAGCTCATCTTCTTTACCTTCCATTTCCAACCGGAGTGTTGTCGTAACTGATCCTTATCATTCCTTCTACATCTCGTTTCATCCGGAGTGCTTGCATGTACTTCCTCTCCATTGCAACCCTTTTTCTTATGTCTTTCAACCTACAAGGTTCTAGTAATGTTCCTTGTTCCTCTTTTCTAATGGAGTGTTTTACACTTTGTTCATCTTCGTTGTATTCTTTCTTTCAATTTGTTCAACCTCGCAAGGTTCTTTGGTTTCACTCATTTTTCAAAGAAGCAACTTAGTTTTACCTCTTCTCTTCCTCTTTTATTTCCCTCCGGTGCCATCCTAGATCTCGGGACGAGATCCTCTTGTAGTGGTGGACTGTTGTAATGCCCCGAGACTGTTGCGCCAGGTGTCTTCCAGTTATGCGCGTTGTTGCCATGTCATTCGCTTGCGTGTTGCATCTTGCCATGTCATCATGTTTTCAAAACTTGCATCCGTCCGGGTTCCCCCAGTTCCGTCTGTTGTCCGTTCTGAGCCCAGACACACTTGCACGCGCCCGCGGCACCTCCGAAATATTATTTTATAAGTGGCCGGAAAATGTTGTTGGAATGGGTTGAAAGTTGGCATGTGGTGTTGTTATGTTGTCAGTAGGCCGCCTATCAATTTTCGTTGCATTCGGAGCTCGTTTGTTAGCCCAACCATTAAACATATGGCCGCAATATAGTCGGTCTAACGTCGGACGTTTTCGGTCTCCGGAAACAGTTGCCGGGCTGCATTCCCCCTCTTCCCTCTCAGCCCAACCCCTCTTCACATCCCCCAAATCCAGCCCACCAACCCCCCCTCTGACCGGAACCGTCCGATCGGCATCGGAGGGTCCAGAAAACCCCCTAATCCCAAACCCTAGCAAAATCAGCTATATATAGACCCCCTAGTCCATTTTCGGACTAATCCTAGTCTAAAAACCATACACCCCTAGCCTCCCCTGACCCTCAGCCGCCGCCACCTCCCACCTCTGCCTCGTTTTCTGTGCTGGCCAAGTCCTCCGCCGCCACTTGTCGCGCCTCCATTAGCCCCGCCACCACCTGACCGCGCCCTCCTCCAACCCGTGCACGCCACGCGTCTCGGCCGACCTCCCACCGCCGTGGGCCCGCCAAGACCCGGATCGGGCCCTGGGAAGCCCATCCAGGCCCGAGCGCTCCACCACCGCCACCCGAGCGCCCGCGCCAGGGAGCTCGCCTGCTCCAGCCGCCCGACCGCGTCGCCTTGCGCCTTGCCTCCATCCTGCCGGCCACCACGTTGCCCTCGCCAGCCTCCTCCCACCGGAGTTGCCACCGGTGACCACCTCCGCTCAGGTGCTTCGCCTCGCCGCTGCCAAGCTCCACCAGACTCCATGGCCTCTTCTCTTAATTCTATTTGGCCTATCTCTTTTGCTGAAAAGAGAAATTAAGAGAGAGGGATAGGAGTAGTGCAGCAGCCCAATTGGGCCTCCCTAGGCCCAACTCCAACGTCGGCCCATCCCTCTCCTAGCCCAGCCGCCCCTTGGCTAAACATAGCCCAACCACTCCCTTGCCCGATCCACCTCCCTCTCCCTTCATTCCCCTACTCCCCCCATGCGCCGCCACTCCCTTCTCTCGATCTCTCCCTCACTTTCTCCCCTGGCGCCGCCACCCACGAGTACCGCAGCCACCGCCCGATCCCCTCATCTCTCTCCCGTCGCCATGTCCTGGCGCTTGCTACCTCTTGAGCTTGCATTGGATTTCCCCGAAGAGGAAGGGATGATGCAGCAGAGTAGCGTAAGTATTTCCCTCAGTTTTTGAGAACCAAGGTATCAATCCAGTAGGAGGCCACGCTCAAGTCCCTCGTACCTGCACAAAACGATAGCTACTCGCAACCAACGCGATTAGGGGTTGTCAATCCCTTCACGGTCACTTACGAGAGTGAGATCTGATAGATATAATATTTTTGGTATTTTTGGTATAAAGATGCAAAGTGAAAGGTAAAAAGCAAAGTAAAAGCAAAACAAGATTAAAGTGATGGAGATTGATATGATGAGAATAGACCCGGGGGCCATAGGTTTCACTGTGGCTTCTCTCAAGAGCATAAGTATTCTACGGTGCGTGAACAAATTACTATTGAACAATTGACAGAATTGAGCAAAGTTATGAGAATATCTAGGCATAATCATGTATATAGGCATCACGTCCGTGACAAGTAGATCGAAACGATTCTGCATCTACTTGTCGGTGGGAACGACACCTATGGGATCACAAGAATCCCTACTACGGTTGCCGGGCGCGGGGTCGTGAGAAGAGCGGATCAAACAGATAGCACACGGTTCATTTATCCAGGTTTGGGCCGCGGGGATGCGTAAAACCCTACTCCTGCTTTGGTGGATTGTATATCTATGTTCTTGAGCTAGCTATGGGGCGTGAGGAGCTCCAAAAAGCCGAATCCTCCTCCTGGTCGCCTCGGGCCTCCTTTTATAGGAAAGGGGTTGCCACAGTGGCACACAGGAGGTGGAAAAAGGGTACAGTGATATGAGGTTATCCCTCGCATTACATGACAAGGCGCCTTTAATGCATCTTGCCCAGGTGTCCTTGCTTTATCGGGGACGGGGGAGAGACCCATCTCGTCCGTCGCCGCTCCCTCTCGTGTCGACACGCGCCCTGGCTAGCGGCGCCCGCGGTGCCATGCAGGCAGGCAGGCAGCTGAGGTGGCGCAGTGGTGGGTCTCCACGAAGAGCTACATGCTGCCACGCAGGTGCCTGCCCAACTGGTTGGGTCGGCAGCTGCATGTGAACGGCGGTAGAGGTTTGGCTGGCGTGGGCCTGATGGTGGCCCTATGGGTGTTCTTGGCAAGGGCCTTGCCAGGGCCCTCGCAAGGATCTTGCCGTAGCGCCTACTGTCTTCCCCGGTAAGGCTCTTGCCGGGGGCCTTGTGGTCCTCCTTGGCTGGGATCCCGCTAGGGATCATCATCTTCTAAAGGGTGTATCTGATCTTGAATGTCTTCACAAAGATCTGCAAGCCACCACGGGGATGTCTCCCGAATCCTTGCCCCATGGGGGTAGTGGACTCAAGGATGACTCACTTCGTAGGTGTGGGGCGAGCTTCCATGGCAAGGGTCTTGCCGGGTTTGCTAAAACCGCCTCCCGGCAAGGATCTTGCCGGGGGGGTCTGCTTCGTCCCCTTTGCTCTTTGTGGTCTTGATCTTGGCGTCGTTCTTCTTCTTCTGAGCTTTGGCCTTTCCTTGGCTCACCTCCCTTGCCTTGCTCAGTCTAGTGGTGCCCGTGGCTCAGACTGCCCGTGCACAGTTATAGGGGTACAAAAAGTGTACCCCTCTTTTTGTACACCGACAGGAGCCCTCGGGCCTGGGCCACACATAAGCGCAATCGTGTCGTTGGGCTAGGCCCAAAAACTGTGCGCGGGCAGGCGGGGCGGTTTTTACCGCGGTAAGTCTCTTCGCGCGTTGCGCTTCCCATGCTTCCTGCACGTGGCGCGGCGTGAGGAGGCGTGTTTGACGTGGGCGGCATGCGTGGGGTTGCCTCCCGCGGGCATGCGTCACATCACAGTTAATGTGAAAGGAGGCGGCCCGCGTTTTCCCCCCATAAGAAGGAACAACCGTGGGCGCACTGCTCGCTTTCTCCTCTTCCCTAGTGCCTTTTCCGATCTCAGAGTCGCCGTTCCCTTTCTTCCTTCCTTCCTAAGCTTTCGCTGTCGCCCACCGCCGCTACTTTGCCATCCCCCTTCCTCAGCCCTCTGAACTTCTTGGTCGCCATGGCTCCCAAATTTGCCAAGGGCAAGGGGGTGGCTAAGGGCGCCGGGACGATGGAGCCGCCGGAGAGCGCACTGTCGGGGGACCAGACGAAGTCCGCCTTCTTCTTCCCCTCGACGGTTGATGTTCAAGAGCTCCGGGCCTCCTTCAAGCCCCTATGGGGAGTGAAGACGAGGGGAGAGGATTCGGGACACCCGGCGACGCGCATCATTCCTGCTGCTTGCGCTGATACTGCCTCGAATCGGTACCCCTTCTTCGTTGATTACTTTTCTTGCGGGTTATGCCCTCCTTTCTCCGATTTCTTCTGCGACGTTATGCGCACCTTCGGCTTTCGCCTCTTGGATTTTACTCCGAATGCAGTGGCGTGCATGGCTTTCTTCGTGCATCTTTGCGAAGGCTTTGCTGGGGTGTAGCCCAACACGGCGCTCTTCTGCCATTACTTCTTCCCTCGAATCCATCCGAGAGGATCCGTCTCCGGTTGCGTCACCTGGATCCCAAGATCCAAGGGGGCGTACCCGGATGGTGCCGTGAAGGAGAGGTGGGAGGAATGGCGTGGCCGGTGGTGCTGGATTGAAGATGAAAACCCGCCGGAATTCTGCAAGGTCCGCCGAGTGCCGCCGGTCCGTGGCAGCGATTGGAGCGATGTCGACGCCGCCGATGGGAGGCTCACCGTTGCCACCACCAGGATTCTCCGGCTCACCCAGGCCGGACTCACCCTTGAGATGATCGGGGCGGACTTCATTCGCCGCCGGATCGCCCCGTTGCACAGCAAGGGGAGGCCAGCTTGGCTCTTCACGAACCCGGCTGACATTATGCGACTCCGCCCCGGCCTCGATCACAACTTCACAATGCTGGCGCATGCCCACTTCTGCCAGCGGCTTTTCCTGCTTGATGTGTGTTGCGATGGCGAGGTCGAGCGGACCGGCAAGACCGCGAGGGCTGCCACAAAGGTTGGCAAGGCCCTCAAGGGGCCATTTTTCAAGCTGCCGGCGGGGGTGGTCCCATTGTGCAACAATTCGCGTCGGTCCGAGATCATCGCCATGATGCCGGACTGTAATGCGCACGGTCCTGTCCCGAGCTAGGAGGAGCCAAAGGACGAGGATGTGCAGCAATTCTTCGACACCCTGATTGAGGTGTATGTCAATGCCGACGCCGAGCGGTGGCTTATCATGGACACCACCCAGGCAGAGGTGGACTACATCGCCACTAGGGCGAGGAAGGCACAGCTTGCCATGGAGGCCAGCAGCGCCGGGGGCGTGGAGGACACGGCCGCAACGGCGGCGGAGGAAGAGGAGCTCACCCGGTGGGCGGCGGCCTCCGGGGCGGTCAGCAGCGCCGACACCGGAGCTCCGCTTGTCGAGGACACGGCCAACGAGTTGTCGGGGGAGGAGGAGGACATGGCGGCGGGCTCGATGCCAACCAGGGGAAGAGGGCGAGTCCCGCAGTGGGCTGGCTCCGGTGAGCCGGTCCGGCCCGGCAGGGCTGTGCGGCCTCAATTGACCCTGGAGGGGTCTGGGCGCCACACGAGGGCCACGGCAGCCAAGAGGCTGACGAAGGCCGCTGAGAAGAAGAAGACAACAGCCCCTTCCTCACCGGGGCGCGCACAAACCCCGCCGCCTCCTTCGCCTCCTCCGGCAGGCGTCGACTCGGATGATGATGTGGAGCTCCCTTTTGATCTCGGGCCTCTCAGCCTGGAGAGGAAAAGGAAACTAGTGGAAGAGGAGGAGACGGATGACGAGTAAGTTCTCCGTTCCTTACTGTCATTTCCATTTCCTCGAATTGGGTCTCTTGTCTTGATGCATTTTTGCTTCCGTAGGGAGACAGAGACGTTGGCCCAAAGGGTGAAGAGGGCGAGGACATCCGCGAGCAGCCAGCCCCCGGCTGGGGCTTCAAAGACACCACTGGTGGTGCTGAGCAGCCCGGACAGCAGCCCCCGGCGCAGCCCCCAGCGTAAGTTCGTCACCCTCTTCTTACTTGACATGTGGTAGGTTCTCGATGCTATGATGCTGACCTTGCCGGGTTTGCAGGAGGGGAGCGGCAGCAGGAGGAGCCATAGAGGGCTACTCCTAACACACCACCCCCATCGACTACGCCACCGCGGGGGGCGTCCCTAGCAAGGGCATCAGGCACGGAGCCCACACCCATGAAGGAAGAGGGGAACTTGGGCGCTGGTGGCTCTGGCGCAGCACCAAATGCTGGCGGAGAGGGGACTTCTGCTTCACAGCCTGGCACTGGTGAGTCGCCTGTCCTTTGTCTCTGTTTTTCCCTTACTCTTTTCTTGGCTTCATTGCTCCCGTTGCTGCCCAGGCCCTCCTTCAACAGGTATGGAGGACGTGGATACCGTTGCTGGGAACATTGCTGAGGAGGCCGCCAAGGATGCTGCCGAGGACACCGCAGTGGGGGCCACCAAGGCAACCGGCGAGGCTTCTGCCGAGGGCGCTAGCGGTGGACCTACCGGTGAGGCCGGCAAGGCCTCCGCTGAGGAAGAGGTGGTGGGTGACCAGCCTCCCTCCTCCTAAACCTCGGGCCCCGGTAGATATTTGAAGGTGCGCGACGATCTCTTCGTCCACCTCCCAGGGGCGTCAAGCCGGGCGCCCGCCGAAGGGGAAGTTTTTGACGGCGAGGTGCTTGCCGCCACCGGGCTCGAGGTGGTTGATGAGCCGGGCGTTGGTGGTGACGGTTCTCCAGAAGAGCAGCTTTTCCGTGCCATGGGGGCCAATTTCCGGAAGCTCGCCTGGACAAGGTCAAGTCCAGGATGGCAACGGTGGACAACGCGGAGGTGGACTTCAAGGCGCGCGTTGCCGAGACGCAGACCTGGTTCCACCAGGCTCATGAGGAGCAGAGGGCCTTTCAGGAGAAATTGGCCGAGCACGATGTGGAGCTCACCATGAAGATGGCCGACATCGAGAAGGCCTAGGAAAAGGCGGCGAACTTGGTTGCCGCTGCCGAGGCCGCCCGGAACCAGCATTAAGCCACCTTGGATTCCCAGGAAGAGGACCTCACCGCGCGTGAGGTGAAGCTTGCCACAGCGCTCCATGGCAAGGATGAGGAGCTCGAGGCCCTTGTTGTGCGGCTGATTCGCGAGCTGGAGCAGAGGCACAAGGAGGCACTCGATTCCCAGGCCCTGGCCCATGCCGGCAAGGTAAGGGAGTTAGAGGTGGCGCAGGACGAGCTGAAGGAGCAGGCCCTCAAGCTGTCCAACGAGAAGAGCACGCTCAACAGCGCCTTGGTGGAGGCGCAAGGAGCAGTCATCAGTAGGGCTGGGGAGCTCTCCGAAGCGCAAAACTCCGTCAGAGACCTCAAGCTGAAGCTGGGGGATCTCGAGAAGATGCTGTCGGAGAGCAGGGCTCGGGAGGAGACCTTGACCAGGAGCCTGGAGGAGGAGAAGCAGCTGCGGGCGAACGAGGCCGCCTCCCACCAGGATTATGTGGCGGGCGAGAACAGATGGATCAGCCGTCTGGAGGAGGTCGCCGGCAGGGTCACCTCGCAGTTGGCCACCATGGGGATGCCAAACGTGAGGTACGCCCCTGAGCGCAGCGGGACCGTCAACACCAAGTTAACCCTGTTCTTCGAGGGCGTCCTCGGAGCCTTGGCTTATCTCCACTCCAACAGGACGGCCACGCTGGCCGAGGAGGCCCGGCGACTTTGCCGGAGGGTCGTGACCAAGGTCCTCACCAAGATGGCGTACTGGAATCCCGATCTTGACTTCGCGGCCGCGATGAAGAGCTTGCCGGATGGTGCTGACCTCACGGTGCTCAAGGAGCGCATCAAGCCCATCACCGACTGCATCGACGAAATCAAGAGGGTGGAAGGCCAGCGCCGGGATTAGGCATCCCGTTCTTCCTCGCCGCTGCGGGTTCCCGACCAAGACAAATTTTATCTTTAATTAGAACCGCAGCTATGATGTGATGTAATATAACTTTGAAGTACTCTTAATTTTCATGCATGTTATTTCCCCGCTCAATTCCTCTTTGTATGCGCGCCCTACGCTGATCGGGAAGGCTTGCCAGCGCGGAAGCCCATAGTGGCATTTTGGGGACGGATCCCCATGGCCAGCCGGGTACGCGTGCTGCCGGACGAGCCGCCTTTCCATTCTGAACGTGGCCGCTCGAACTGTCGAGCTTGACTCGAGTAAGAATCAGGGGCGTTGCTGTCGCGGAAGGCTACTCTGCCATTCTTGACACAGCCGCTTGAGCTGTTGAGCGGACTCGAAACAGGGCAAGGGTGTTGCCGATCGTGGTAGAGCCCCCTGGCGTGCAGGTTTCTCATACAAAGCAAATATCTCCGGGGGGATAACCTCAAATAACAAGGGTAGCACAAATAAGGGTTAAGTGCGACTTAGCTTCCGTTTGTAGTCACTCGAGCGCTGATCTTCTGGCCTCCGTCCTTCTCCAAGAGCCACGAAAGTGAAGGAGTGCTGAGCTGATTGCTAGAGCCGATTCTCACAACTGCGCCCCCTACCTGGCGCGCCAAAGATGTCGGTGGGAACGACACCTATGGGATCACAAGAATCCCTACTATGGTTGCCGGGCGCGGGGTCGTGAGAAGAGCGGATCAAACAGATAGCACACGGTTCATTTATCCAGGTTCGGGCCGCGGGGATGCATAAAACCCTACTCCTGCTTTGGTGGATTGTATATCTGTGTTCTTGAGCTAGTTATGGGGCGTGAGGAGCTCCAAAACGCCGAATCCTCCTCCTGGTCGCCTCGGGCCTCCTTTTATAGGAAAGGGGTTGCCACAGTGGCACACAGGAGGTGGAAAAAGGGTACAGTGATGTGAGGTTATCCCACGCATTACATGACAAGGCGCCTTTAATGCGTCTTGCCCAGGTGTCCTTGCTTTATCGGGGACGGGGGAGAGACACGTCTCGTCCGTCGCCGCTCCCTCTCGTGTTGACACGCGCCCTAGCTAGCGGCGCCCGCGGTGCCATGTAGGCAGGCAGGCAGCTGAGGTGGCGCAGTGGTGGGTCTCCATGAAGATCTTCATGCCGCCACACTGGTGCCTGCCCAGCTGGTTGGGTCAGCAGCTGCATGCGAACGGCGGTAGAGGTTTGACTGGCGTGGGCCTGATGGTGGCCCTACAGGTGTTCTTGGCAAGGGCCTTGCCGGGGCCCCGGCAAGGGTCTTGCCATGGCGCCTGCTGTCTTCCCCGGCAAGGCTCTTGCCGAGGGCCTTGTGGTCCTCCTTGGCTGGGATCCCGCCAGGGATCATCATCTTCTAAAGGGTGTATCTGATCTTGAATGTCTTCACAAAGATCTGCAAGCCACCACGGGGATGTCTCCCGAATCTTTGCCCCATGGGGGCAGTCGACTCAAGGGTGACTCACTCCATAGGTGTGGGGCGAGCTTCCACGGCAAGGGTCTTGCCGGGTTTGCTAAAACCGCCTCCCGGCAAGGATCTTGCCGGGAGGGGGGGGTCTACTTCGTCCCCTTTTCTCTTTGTGGTCTTGATCTTGGCGTCGTTCTGCTTCTTCTGAGCTATGGCCTTACCTTGCTCACCTCCCTTGCCTTGCTCAGTGTGGTGGTGCCCGTGGCTCGGACTGCCCGTGCACAGTTATAGGGGTACAAAAAGTGTACCCCTCTTTTTGTACACCGACACTACTACTATTACTCCACTCAGCGACCGCTATCCAGCATGCATCTAGAGTATTAAGTTAAAAACAGAGTAACACTTTAAGCAAGATGACATGATGTAGAGAGATAAATTCATGCAATATGAAATAAACCCCATCTTGTTATCCTCGATGGCAACGATGCAATACGTGCCTTGCTGCCCCTTTTGTCACTGGGAAACGACACCGCAAGATCGAACCCAAAGCTAAGCACTTCTCCCATGGCAAGAACTACCAATCTAGTTGGCCAAACCAAACGGATAATTCGAAGAGACTTGCAAAGATAACTAATCACACATAAAAGAATTCAGAGAAGATTCAAATATCATTCATAGATAGAGTTGATCATCAACCCACAATTCATCGGTCTCAAGAAACACACCGCAAAAAGAAGATTACATCGAATAGATCTCCACAAGAGAGGGGGAGAATTTTGTATTGAGATCCAAAAAGAGAGAAGAAGCCATCCAGCTACTAACTATGGACCCGAAGGTCTGAGGTAAACTACTCACACTTCATCGAAGAGGCTATGATGATGTAGAAGCCCTCCGTGATGACGGCCCTCTCCGGCGGAGCTCCGGAACAGGCCCCAAGATGGGATCTCGTGGATACAGAAAGTTGCGGCGGTGGAATTAGGTTTTTGGCTCCGTCCCTGTTCGTTTGGGGGTACGTAGGAATATATAGGAGGAAGAAGTACGTCGGTGGAGATCCGAGAGGCCCACGAGGCAGGGGGGGCGCCCCCCACCCTCGTGACCGCCTGTCTGATGCCTTGGAGTAGGGTCCAAGTCTCCTGGATCACGTTCCCGAAGGTTTCATTTCGTTTGGACTCCATTTGATATTCCGTTTCTTTGAAACACTGAAATAGGCAAAAAAACAGCAATTCCAGGCTGGGCCTCCGGTTAATAGGTTAGTCCCAAAAATAATGTAAAAGTGGAAACTAAAGCCCAACATAGTCCAAAACAGTACATAATATAGCATGGAGCAATCAAAAATTATAGATACATTGGAGACGTATCAGCGCTCGGCCTCATCTCCACGGCCCCGCTGCCGACCAGACCCGCGGCTGCCCTATGCCGCCTTGCCTTCTTCGTCCGTACCTCGCCGTCGGACTCCAGCTTCAAGCAGCGCCGGTGACCTGCTCCACGTTCCGCTCGAGCGCGGCCCCTGCGTCTCCAGCCATTCCCAAACTCTGCCGCATGGTGGCGTTAAGGAGTAGCGGCCCTCGCCGGAGTACGCGCCAAGTTCGCCTCCGCCTCAGCGCCTCCTCCGGCTCGTGCCTCCTCCTGCCTCGTCCTCGTTCCCGCGCCGCTCGTCACCAGAAGCCAGCAGGAGAAGCCCTGCCTCCGCTCGAGGGCCCCGCGACATCCTCTGCCTGCACCTCCACTGGCCAGCGACCTCACCTGAACCTCGCCGGCGAGCAGCCCGCCAGGACAGTCCCGTCCCGCTCGGAACCAGCCTCCTCCATGCGCCAAGTCCCGCGGCCTTCGCACCTTCATCACGCCAAGTCCCTGCATCGCACCCCTGTTGCTGTTGATGCCAAGTCCAAGGACCACCGAGCGTGGAATTCGCCAAGTTCACCACCGGCAAGACCACACAGATGCTCGAACGAGTGCCGAATGAAACACCAAGTCCCTCTTCTGGATCTGTGTACGACCTTTGTAATGATGTGCCAAGTACCTCTACGGTGCACTGAAAGCCTACGAACCATGCATGACTACAACGTGAACGGGTACCCAATTACCCCAAGTTACTCGGATTCGTCAAGTCCCTCTATGAAAACATGTTCCGCTGTCGTTGCAAGAATCGAGACCGACAAGTCCGAAGATGCAAGTACCACTCCAAACCATGTACAACTACCATCGCCGAAGACCCGTGTAACACTAGTGTCAAGTTCAACCACCGTCGCGTGAACCGCTACTTCCACAACGGTCATGAACGACTACTTCCCTCGACGAACTCGGTACGCTTCGAAAAACGCATGCTTCAAAGGTATAACACCGAGACGACCATCCGAGAATGAATTCTTGTGTTGTATGAGACACACCCTTTGTCTGCACCCTGTCTGAATTGTCACTCGTTTCCATGCCACTAACCCGTGGGAACCCGGTGGTCGGGAGCACCCCACCATCTTGCTCAACTCGCTCATGCCCTATCTTTTTCACCGGCATCTCAATCGAGTTACCGGAACCGGAACGTTGCCGTGGCATCGTTTTCGTTATCGTCGTCGTGGCACCCTTTCTTTTCACCACGGTGACAAATGCTTCATAATGCTCATGTCAACTTTTTCATAAAATTGCATATAACTTGTTCATGTTATCCACATCATGATAATAACATTTAAAATGTTTAAAATTGTTGTTACATTAAATTGCTAATGCACATGAGGATTTACCGGAATTGTTGTCTATTGTTCCGGCCTCTTTTAAACTTGCTTAAATGTGTAGTTTTATTATGCTTCACCCCTTGCCATGTTTAATAACATTTAATATTGTTGGTTGCATAAACGGGAGAGAACTAAATAATTGATGTGGTGTTTCGTCAATACGGAACTCATTGCATATTGAGCTCCACTTAATTTGTAGTATTATTTGTGCACTTTGCCATGCCATGCTTCATTAAACCGGACAGGCAGCATACTTGGTTGTGCATCATGCCATGTTTATGTGATGGTTGTTTACCATGTTGTTTGCTCCTTTCCGGTGTTGCTTCTTATTATTAGTTCCGGTAACGTCACGTTTGTGAGGATCCCTTCGACTACATATGTTTGTCTTCTTCATGGACTCATTCTTCTTCCTCGCGGATTTCAGGCAAGATGATCATACCCTTGATATCACTTCTATCTTTGCTTTGCTAGTTGTTCGTTCTATCGCTATCTCGTGCTACCTATCACTTGTTATATCATGCCTCCCATATTGCCATGTCAAGCCTCTAACCCACCGTCCTAGCAAACCATTGTTTGGCTATGTTACCGCTTTAGCTCAACCCCTCTTATAGCGTTGCTAGTTGCAGGTGAAGTTGAAGTTTGTTCCATGTTGGAACATGGATATGTTGGGATATCACAATATCTCTTATTTAATTAATGCATTTATATACTTGGTAAAGGGTGGAATGCTCGGCCTTATGCCTGGTGTTTTGTTCCACTTTTGCTGCCTTAGTTTCCGTCATACCGGTGTTATGTTCCTTGATTTTGTGTTCCTTACGCGGCTGGGTGTTATGGGAACCCCTTGACAGTTTGCTTTGAATAAAACTCCTCCAGCAAGGCCCAACCTTGGTTTTACAATTGCCACCTAAGCCTTTTCCCTTGGGTTCTGCAGACTCAAGGGTCATCTTTATTTTAACCCCCAGGCCAGTGCTCCTCTGAGTGTTGGTCCAATGTAGAGCACCGTGCGGGACCGTCCCTTGGAAACTTGGGTTATGTTGGTACCTGTACGCTTAGCTTATCTGGTGTGCCCTGAGAACGAGATATGTGAAGCTCCTATCGGGATTTGTCGGCAAAGTCGGGTGGTCTTGCTGGTCTTGTTTTACCATTGTCGAAATGTCTTGTAATCGGGATTCCGAGACTCATCGGGTCTTTTTGGGAGAAGGAATATCCTTTGTGGAACGTGAGAGCTTGTGATGGGCTAAGTTGGGACACCCCTGCATGGTATAAACTTTCGAGAGCCGTGCCCGCGGTTATGTGGTAGATGGGAGTTTATTAATATCCGGTTGTAGAGAACTTGACACTTGACTTAATTAAAATGCATCAACCGCGTGTGTTGCCATGATGGTCTCTTTTCGGTGGAGTCCGGGAAGAGAACACGGTCTTGTGTTATGCTTGAACGTAAGTAGTTTCAGGATCACTTCTAGCTTCTCGACCGTTGCGTTGCTTCTCTTCTCGCTCTTATTTGCGTATGTTAGCCACCATATATGCTTAGTGCTTTCTACAGCTCATCCTCTTTACCCTATCCTACCCATAAGCTTAAATAGTCTTGATCTCGCGGGTGTGAGATTGCTGAGTCCTCATGACTCAAAGATACTTCCAAAAAATTGCAGGTGCCGATATTACTAGTGCAGGTGATGCAACCGAGCTCAAGTGGGATCTTGATGAAGATCTTGATCATTGTTTTGTGTCTTTTCCAGTTGATCAGTAGTGGAGCCCAGTTGGGACGATCGGGGATCTAGCATTTGGGGTTGTCTTCCTTTATTTTGGTTCCGTAGTCGGACCTTGATTGTACGCTAGATGATGTATGTTTAACTTGTTATTTGTGTGAAGTGGCGATTGTAAGCCAACTCTTTATCCCTTTCTTCTTCAGTACATGGGATTGTGTGAAGATTACCCCACTTGTGACTAAACTACCATGCGGTTATGCCTATAAGTCATGCCTCGACACGTGGGAGACATAGCCGCATCGTGGGCGTTACAAGTTGGTAATCAGAGCCATCCTCGAATTAGGAGCCCCCTACTTGATTGAATCACTGATGTTCTCGAGTATAGAACAAAATGTTTGGAGTCTTAGGATTATATATATCAGAGAGTAGGATTCTTTTTACTCCTCAGTACCTTCGTCGCTCTGGTGGGGCCTCCTGACGTAGAAGTTTTGACTCTCCTCTCCTCAAATTTGACAGAAAAAAATTAGGATCACGCGAGTATATTGGAATCGTTCCGATAGTCTTGTTACGAGAACATTGTTCTTGGTGCCTCCTAACATTTAGGGTTTGTGGCAGTGTCCCGGGAGGTTGAGCTACGAGGTGTTGTCGTCACAATTTTATCGTTGGAGTTCTGGAATACGTGAGTTCGCCGACATCAAAAATCTCTTTTATGCAGTTGTTGGTGAGATAACCTCAACGCCACAAGGTACCGGGGCGGGAGTTCGGGAGTATTGCCATAACTCGTATAACGAATGCTTTTCGAAGGTTGAGGTACATGATTTCCGAAGGTTTCTTGGTTATGTGTTGAAGGATGGATACAGCTGGATGTAGGAATTGTTAGTTTGGGTGAGATATTATGCCTCCCCTGTATCCCCAACACTTGATTGCATAACCAAAAAGTGTTGGGAGTTTATAAGTGGGAATTGAAGTAGCTCCAAGAATATCTTTCCGGCAAATGCATGATATGGGATTGGGTAAATCTCTATCATATGTTTTTTTCTGGCTTATTCTGTAGGCCAATCCTTTGTTTTATTTTCAGTTGGGGTAGTCGAGTTGCTTCAATGTCAAGTGTTGAAGCCATACCTTTTCTAAACGATGTTCTCATATTCCTATGTGAATAATAGTCCTTCTTGTTTATCGAGATTGCCATGTTAATTCGTTCCCAACCGGCGTGCTTCTCTTCAAGTGGATCCGATCATTTCAACATTCGCAAGATCACCTCTCAGTTTTCCCAACGTTGTTCGTTTCATCCGTCCCCAAGTTGCCTTTGTTTTTTTCACCCTCCCACCCTTTTTCTTCAAAGACTCAGAATTCTTAATCAAGTATCCATTTTATTCATGCGAAGTCTCTTCATTCTTTTCCGTCAATGTTCTTATCTGGTGATTCTCAGGAAGATACTAACGGAGCTTCAAGTTTATCATTCTCCCTTCTCTTTTCTCTTCGGTGGATTAAATTCAAGATTTGTCGACCATATCGTTTCCTTGTTTCAAATGCTTTTCTCATGTCGGTGCACCACTTAATCATTCACTTCTCGCTATTCATTTGTTCCGGAGTGCTGAAGATATCTCAGAAGATTCAAGTTTCCATTCTTATTCCTTTCAAGCTATTTTGAGGTTGTTACCTCATTCAAGACGTTCAAATCAACCGGTGCATTATCTCTTCCTAAGCAATAATTTCCAACGATGTTTCTTTTGAGTGGGCCCTAACCCATAGGTTTTTCCCAGGATCTTAACTGACTCTTCTATTTTCTTAGAGTTATTCTCAAATTCTTTCAAAGTTGACGTAAGAATGAATTATCATCAGTCATATGTCTTCCTCCAAGATCTTTTAAATTATTTTCATCGTTGGCTCAACTTCTTCATTTTTCATTCTCCCGGAGTATCTAAATAATTCGTGGTGGTGTTTCTCATCGTCATTCTCTGCATTTGTAGATCGAAGAAGAGATTTCATCTAAATCTTGCTCCATTCTTTTGAAGATTCGTGGTTCTAGATTGATTCCATCCTCTCATAGTTGTTTTCGATTGTGAGATATTCTTCTCATCCATCCGGAGCAATTCATGAATATTTTCAGTTTGATTCTCTGAAGGCCATCATTTTGGGATTATTCATTCTCAACATTCAGCCCTCATTCCCAAATTCTTACAAGTGCATCTTGCAAATATCCTCTAATCAGTTCATGATCTCCTTGTTCTCTCGTATCTGAATTCCCTAAAGTATCTTCATTCACTTTCTAATTCTTACCGGTGATTCGTTCCCTTTGCTTGGTTCATTTTCAATTCTTACGGTGGTTTATTCAAGATTCCTCTTCCTATGTTCTCATATTAATTCATTCTTTCTTTCCAATCCTGCTGGTGGTTCGTTGAAGTCCTTCTCAAGTTTGCGCTATATCTATCTGAATCCTTTCTACGAGAATAAGTAGTATGCCAAATCCATTGCTTGTCATCAATTTAAACTAGTGAAGGATACGCATAACGTAATTCTTATTATTGTTTCATCCAAGTGATCTAGTTTCTTCTTTCCACAGTTGTTCGTCATGTCACATTTCTCGGTTTGGGATGCTTCATCTTTTCTTTTCCGGAGTTCCAAGTTTACTGCATTATCTCGTCACCAAGATCCATCTTAATCATTGCAGCACTTCACCTTGTTCTTCCAACTTCTCTTTTCTTTCTATCATTCTTTTCTTAATGGACTTAATGGAGGCTCTACATGATGGTTCGTCAAGGATTCCTCTCATTCGTCATTTGTTCTTCAAGATTTCTCTCGAAGTTATGGTCCGCCAAGCTTTACTCAAAATTAAATAGGGTGCTCAACACATGTTTTGTTTTGAGGAGTTCAAGTATTCTTCATCTTGCATTCCAAAATGCAATTCGTTCTACCTTATCTTTTGAGGTGGTATTATTTCATTCTTGACAATTTGAGTTCGTGTTTCATGATTCATATGTTGTCAAGAATCAGATATTTTAAATCTACCAATATCTTCATTGGAGTTATCTTGGGTTATATTTCACCTAAAGCTTTCCCTAAGGATTGTTGATATTTATGGTGCTTATAAATGACCCAAGTTCTTCATTTATCCTCTCGGTGAAATAAGTTTCTCGTCTCCTTGTTGATATCAATCCAATCTATTGTTTCCGTTAGTGGCATAATTTCACCTCATAATTTTGAGAAGTTTTCCATAAGCCCACAACAACCTTATTCTTTTGTTGTTTAATTTTCAACAACTCCATTCAATCCTTCGTTCTAAGGATGCCTTCAAATTCATTGGTGGTAGAAGTTATCATTTCCTTCTACTTTCTTTCTTCCTAACTATCTAGCTTCTATTCTTTCTTCCGGAGGCATTGTGATGTTGCTCTCATCACTCATCATCTCGAATTGTGAGGATCGTGTTCTTTTCATGCTTATCCATTTAACCAGAGTGTTGTGTCCTCTGCTCAAGTTCTTTTCATCTTATCAAGTCTTGCATCTCTTTTCAACCAGAGTGTTGTCCGAATTTGTTCTTCCTTGTTCCTCTTTTCTAACGGAGTGTTTTCAACTTTGTTCATCTTCGTTGTATTCTTTCTTTCAATTAGTTTAACCTCTCAAGGTTCTTTAGTTTCACTCGTTTGTACAAGAAGCAACTTAGTTTAGCTCTTCTCTCCCTTTTATGCTTCTCTCCGGTGCCATCCTAGATCTCGGGGCGAGATCCTCTCGTAGTGGTGGAGTGTTGTGACGCCCCAAAACTGACGCTCCAGAAGCCTTCCATATTTTTTTTCGTAGTTCGTCATGTGATTTGTTTTGCTTGTTGCATTCATCTTTGCATATTTTGCATTGCATCATGTCAACTTGCACCCCTTTTAAAAACTCAACCAATTAAATTGTATGGATCTTCAATTCATTTAAATTGAGGGATATTCACTATGGTGATTTCTCTTTGAAACATATTCTCCCAATATTTTAGGGAGCTACTATAAAATATTCCATTAGTCTGGAACCACCCTCAAACACACTTGCATTTTTAATTCCATGCATATTCTCTTTCAAGTTCGTTCCCAAACTTTGCCCTCAATTCTTTTATTCTATTCAAAACCTCCCTGGTAATTCTCAACATCTTTGGAATCTCGTAAAGCCTAGCCTCTATTCAAACTCCTTGGCTCAAGTCAACTTGTTTGGGTTTAACTTCTCCTAATTTGTTGGAACCACTTTTGTTGGGGTGGAAATATTCCATAAAGCCATACAAAAGTGTCCCATAATTTTGTTCTTCTCTATGGCCTATTTTCTTAATTCTATTTGGCCTATCTCTTTTGATGAAAAGAGAAATTAAGAGAGAGGGAGAGGAGTAGTGCAGCAGCCCAACTGGGCCTCCCTAGGCCCAACTCCAGCATCGGCCCATCCCTCTCCTAGGCCCAGCCGCCCCTTGGATAAACCTAGCCCGATCGCTCCCTTGCCCGATCCACCTCCCTCTCCCTTCGTTCCCCTGCTCTCCCCCCTTGCGCCACCACTCCCTCCTCTCGATCTCTCCCTCACCTCCTCCCATAGCACCACCACCCACGAGTACCGCAGCCACCGCCCGATCCCCTCATCTATCTCCCGTCGCCATGGCCTGGAACTCGGCCTCATCTCCTCGGCCCCGCCGCCGACCAGACTCGCGGCTGCCCTGCGCCGCCTTGCCTTCTTCATTCGTACCTCACCATCGGACTCCTGCTTCAAGCAGAGCCGGCGCCCTGCTCCACGTTCCGCTCAAGCACGGCCCCTGCGTCTCCGGCCGGTCCCAACCTCTGTCAACTGGTGGCATTAAGGAATAGCGCCGCCCTCGCCGGAGTAGGCGCCAAGTTTGCCTCCACCGGCCAGTCCGCCTCAGCGCCTCCTCCCGCTCGCGCGTCCTCCTGCCTCGTCCTCGTTCCCGCTGAGGGAGTCCTCGATTAGGGGGTCCTCAGACAGCCGGACTATATACTTTGGCCGGACTATTGGACTATGAAGATACAAGATTGAAGACTTCGTCCCGTGTCCGGGTGGGACTCTCCTTTGCGTGGAAGGCAAGCTTGGCAATTCGGATATGTAGATCTCCTCACTTGTAACTGACTCTGTGTAACCCTAGACCCCTCCGGTGTCTATATAAACCGGAGGGTTTAGTCCATGGGACAAGAACAATCATAATCATAGGCTAGCTTCTAGGGTTTAGCCTCTGTGATCTCATGGTAGATCAACTCTTGTAATACTCATATCATCAAGATCAATCAAGCAGGAAGTAGGGTATTACCTCCATCGAGAGGGCCTGAACCTAGGTAAACATTGTGTCCCCCGCCTCCTGTTACCATCAGCCTTAGACGCACAGTTTAGGACCCCCTACCCGAGATCCGCCAGTTTTGACACCGACATTGGTGCTTTCATTGAGAGTTCCACTGTGCCATCATGACCACCCGTTCGGCCGTCGTGCCGACGATGACTACTCGGCTCATCAAAAACAGCCTCCACGTCGGCTCGGGATTCACCGAGCAGATGGATCCAATGGAGCTCTCTTCCTTGAACGAGCTCTTGGATCGCATCGCCACCTTGGGAGTCGCTACGGACTATAATCGGATCGGGCTTAAACCCGACCAAAGGGAGATTAACTCTCCGCCGGTCACCCATCAGATAGCTGTGGTGGAGGAGCAATGTAGCGATTCTTCCTCTATTTTGAGGACAAACTTTGTCCGGATTCCTGAGCTCTCCGAGCCAGATACCCGTCTACGGGACGACATGGCCCAAGCTTCGAACCTAGAATCGGAGCGCGGCCCAGAACTATTGGGCAACGTCCCGGAGCCCGAACTGCCAAGCTCGGAAACTCCTCTGCCCCTGGGTCTCAGATCGAGTTAGGGTTTGGACCTAAATCTACCCACCCACCCTCACATAAGTGATCTTTCCCACATTAGACAAGAGCCCCAAGAGACAGTATATCACTATTGGGCCAGATTCCTCGTTGTAATGAGAAAGGTCAAGGACTGTCGCGAGGAAGACGCAGTTTCATTCTTTTGCAAAAATTGCATGGACAAGGGAATCCTCAACGCCATAAGTCGCCATGACATAGCACACTTCGCTGACTTGGCGACCATAGTACAGAAGTACTGTGCGATGGAAAGCACCTGGAAAACCCAAACAAAATTCTGGAATCCTCCGGCTCTCACTAAACCCCTCGTCCGAACTAAAAGGGTGTACTCTCGTAAGTCACCCGATCCAATTACAAATAAACCAAAGCCCACTACAGGGCATGGAACCGTATTGGAGGGATGGCTCAATGGGCCATGCAAAATTCACAGTACAACGGATACCATGCCAACACACAGCCTTAGAGAATGTTGGATACTCCGGCAGGTGGCCAAGAGCGGCGAGGATCTCCTCATCAACAATACCACATAGCACCATCTCGTGGAAAATAACAATACAGTATTGACAGTCTTCGAGACTTTCGCCTCAAATAATAGGCACAAGCGAGCACTCCATGGCCTCGCCGAAGTCTGCCATGTTGCAGCAATAAATCCATGGAACGATACGGCCGTAACCTTCAATGCCAGTGACGAACCTCAATTCCGAATAGCCCGAGCACCAGCCGCTTTGGTCCTTAGTCCAATTCTGGACGGCTTCCAGCTTACTAAAGTGCTCATGGACGGTGGCAGCGGATTAAACCTCATCTACGAGGAAACTCTTAGCAAAATGGAAGTAGACACGAGCCGCATTGAGCAAAGTAGCACGATCTTCAGAGGAATCATCCGTAGTCGGGAGGCACGATGTGCGGGAAAAATCACACTAGATATGGTATTCGGCACGCCGGAGAATTATAGGTCCGAAGAAATCACATTCCAAGTGGCAGATACGTTTAGTAGCAGATACGACGCCCTTCTAGGGCGGGAGGCATTCACGATCTTCCAAGCTATACCCCATTACAGGTACATGAAGCTCAAGATGCCCGGGCCCAATGGAATCATCACTCTAGCTAGTGATCCGGACATAGCACTCTGCGCCGAAAATAAAACTGCCGCACTAGCCCTCGAGGCGTTATCCGAAGCCCTCGCGGCCAAAGAACTAACTGCGCTGCGCTCCACAGTGGACAAGGACGATGTGATACTCGACAAAAGACCCAAGTCCACCTCTTTTAAACCAGCGGACGAAGTAGTCAAATTCCAGGTCCACCCAACGGACCCTACAAAAATAGCATCCATTGGAGTACAGCTGAACCCCACAACAGACGCCGCACTGCGGGAGTTCTTGCGTGAGAATTGGGACATCTTTGCCTGGCATCCTTCAGACATGCCAGGAATCCCATGCAGGCTGGCCGAGCATAGCCTAAACATTCTAAAGGGATACAAGCCGGTCAAGTAGACTCTTCGGCGTTTCTCAGAGCCTAAGCGACAAGCCATGGGAGAAGAGCTAGCCAAGTTACTCGAGGCTGGATTCATTAGAGAAATAAAACATCCGGACTGGCTAGCAAACCTGGTGATGGTACCAAAGAAGGACAAATCATGGAGCCTATGTGTCGATTTCAAGGACCTTAACAAGGCTTGCCCCAAGGATCCCTTCCCCCTCCCCCGCATCGATCAAATTATCGGCGCTACCGCAAGAAACGACTCATTGTGTTTCCTCGACACATACTCCGGATACCATCAGATCAAGATGGCGGAGTCTGATCAAGCCGCAACGGCATTCATCACTCCATAAGGCCCCTTCTATTTTAACACCATGCCTTTCGGGCTCAAAAACGCCGGTGCAACCTATCAATGCATGATTCAGACATGCCTGGAAACACAAATCGGCAAAACAGTGGAGGCATACGTACACGATGTGGTCATTAAAACCAGACACGTCGAATCTTTAATAGACGACTTGAGGCTTACGTTCGACAATCTTTGAACATATGACATCAAGCTCAATCCGGAAAAATGCATTTTCAGCGTGCCCGCCGGAAAGCTCTTGGGCTTCATCGTTTCCAATAGAGGAATTGAAGCAAGTCCGAGCTCTGTCCTAGTTGGCTATCCCAACAGACCTCAAGCAAATCCAGAAATTAACCGGATGCGTGGCTGCCTTAAGCCGCTTTATCTCCCGATTCAGAGAAAAGTCATTACCTCTTTATCGCCTTCTTTGATGCACCGAACACTTCGAGTGGACGGATGAGGGCATGACCGGATTGGAAGAAATAAAAGCCCTCTTGGCCAGCAACCCAATCTTGGCCGCGCCAAATATCGGCGAACCAATGTTGTTATATATAGCGGCAACACACGAGGTTGTAAGCGCAGTGCTCGTCATCGAACGAGAGACGGACGGACATAAGTTCCCGCTTCAAAAGCCGGTATACTACGTATCCACTGTCCTCACTCCATGCAAATCACGGTACCCACATTATCAAAAGATAGCATACGCAGTCTTCATGGCATCCCGGAAACTATGACACTACTTTCAAGAATGTTCAATTACGGTGGCCTCTGAAGTACCACTCAACGACATAATAAATAACCGTGATGCCATGGGCCGGATTGCTAAATGGGCTATTGAGCTCCTCCCGTTCGACATAACATACAAACCACGATGAACCATTAAGTCGCGAGTACTGGTTGATTTCGTCGCCGAATGGACAGAAGCCAAACTCCCTAAAGAGTATGACGCGTACTTCAATTGGATCATGCACTTTGACGGCTCTAAGATGCTGGTTGGTCTGGGGGCAGGCGTCGTCCTAACATCCCCCACCGAAGATACAGTCAAATACGTACTCCAAATATTATACACAGACTCCAACAATGCAGCAGAATATGAGGCCCTATTGCATGGTCTCCGGATGGCAGTCTCCACGGGCATTCAATGCCTAGAGGTGCATGGGGATTCGAACCTCGCAATATCTCAAATAAATGGAGACTTTGACGCCAAGGACCCAAAAATGGCAGGCTTGCCGCAATGCCGTCCTCAAAATGTCAGCTCGATTCGAGGGGCTCGAATTCCACCATGTGGTCCGAGAAAACAATCAAGCAGCGGATATCCTCGCCCGCATCGGCGCTAAGCGCGACCCTATCCCACCTAATATCTTCTTGGAAAGGCTATGTAAGCCATCCGTGGTGTGGGAAGGGGAGACTGACAACAACAGTCCGGATCCGGCCACAACACCAGATCCCGAACACTCTGACGTAATCGAAGGCTCCGCCACTGAAATAACACCTTCGGCCCATGTGATCATGGCTATCATCGCCCCGTGGACAGAACCCTTCTTGGCTTACCTAAATAGGCAAGAACTCCCTGAGGACCCAAGCGAGGCACGTTGCATTGTGCAGTGGTCTAAAGCCTACAAGGTCCACGAAGGAGAGCTTTATAAGAAAGCGCTACCAGCAACTTCGAAGAGGAAGGACGGCAACTTTTGGCAGAAATTCATGCTGGACTCGGCGGCCATCACGTGGTAGCTCGGGCCCTTGTAAGCAAGGCCTTCCGTAAAGGTTTCTACTGGCCGACAGCCCGAGCAGACACACAGGACCTCATCCAACATTGCGTCGGTTGCCAGCTTTTTGCAAACCAAAGCCATATGCCACCTACCGCTCTCCAAACAATCCCCATTACTTGGCCCTTTGCGGTCTGGGGGCTTGATATGGTCGGACCCCTTAAAGGAGGAAGCCATAAGAAAAAGTACCTATTGGTCATGGTGGATAAATTCACCAAATGGATAGAAGCCAAACCAGTTAAAACGACCGAGTCCGGACCAGTGATAGACTTCATATCCGGGTTGTACACCGTTATGGTGTCCCCCACAGCATCATCACCCATAACAGCTCGAACTTCACAGCTGACAAGGTAAAAACTTGGTGCGGTAACATGGGCATTAAGCTCCATTACGCCTCCGTCTATCACCCCCAAACAAACAGTCAAGTCGAATGAGAAAATGGTCTTATTATGAGCAGAATTAAACCCAGATTAGTGCGATCCTTGAAGGAATCAGATACGCACTGGGTTGAGAAGCTCGACTCCGTACTATGGGGGCTGCGGACCATGCCGAATCGCACTACCGGATACACACCATTTTTTATAGTGTACGGCGCAGAGGCGGTACTGCCCTGTGACATCATTCATGACTCACCTCGAGTTCGCATGTACGAAGAGAAAGAAGCCGAGCTTGATCGGCAGGACAATTTAGAAGCCCTGGAGGAGGAGCGTGACGTTGCAAAAGCCCGCTCCGCATTCTATCAGCAAAAGGCTTGACGGTATCAAAACAGAGAAGTACGGGCCAAGACTTATAACATTGGTGAACTCGTTCTATGCCTACTAGAGAATAAAAAGGACAAGCTCAAGCCCAAATGGGAAGGTCCCTTCATCATCGACAAAGTTCTAACCGGTAGAGCGTACCATCTGTGTGATGCATCGGACAATCGACTCAAGCCAAACCCATGGAACGTGGCCAGACTCCGAAGGTTCTACGCCTAGTGCTGGACTCTATGTTTGTCTCCTTACCTCCACCTTTTTTTATATATATCCTCTATCCGTCTTTCTTTCTTTCTTCCCTTTTTCTTCACGGCCTTAAAAGCTTAAAATGTGTCTTGACTACACAATCTTGACGCGCCATGCGTGCTCATTATACCTGGGGGCTTCTTATACAAAAGCTTAATATAATTATGTTCCGGGCTCCATGCCCCCTGCACATGTGTTACCTTTCCACATGTACCTTTTCTTCGCCATTATATGCATCGATATGACTTAAGTTTTGGCCAAGCTAGGTTGCCTGGCTCTTATGTTTATGCCCTACGTTCTTGTTAATTCGGCTAGGGCATAAGGGGAGCACCTCTGCGATTGTTACTGCCGGGTCAGTCGGATGTGTACCTCAGACTGGGTGAAGCCGAAAGCTAGCGTTCTTAAGGGAATATTCGGTCAGTGAACAAAACATGACGTTTAGTTATTGCAATACATGCCCCCAGATGTTTATATCATGCGTCTCTTTTCGCATGTCGGACATGCACATTAATGCATGCGTACCCAGGGAAAGGAACCCTTAACGGAACTATTCTCCCTGGAAGATATTTCTTACTATCCATGTAATATAACATAGCTAGTTGGGTACTTGTCTGTTCAAGCACTTATGACCCCTACGCCTGGTTTCCACGCGTACTCCGGTTTTTACATAACTGAGCGGGTATTCCGATACACTCTGGACTGTCAGGTCCGGAGGTGGAAGCGAAAAGGTCCGCCATGAAAAATGATTTACAATCCGGCTAGGGACAAAATATTTCACTTGAAGTACACGGTCACTTAGACTGACTAAATTCTTCTTCTATACCATCCAACAGGCTGTCTAGCCTACAATACTGTTGGGAATACTTTGCGGCTAATTTTACCTGGTCATATACCAGACTAACGGGGATCTCTTTCCCATTAGACCCTACAGGTCCGACCTCGGTCATGTGGTTCGGGTCAGCCTTGGTATATCGCGTCTTCACCATGGCCCAGGCTTCCCTTGCACCTTATCGGCAGGTAGATATCTTCCATAATCGGAAGCGCCGCCGCGCTCCCTTGAGCATCTCTACGAGCTCCCCCATGCCTCCTAGCAGGGAGGCGGATGGCCACAAGGCCTAGGCAATGACCTGCATCACCTGCCGAACTTGTTCGTGCAGTTGTGAGAGCTCTTGCAGAAGATCGCCCGTAGATCCGGGCATCTCCTCTTTGGGACGACCCATCAGCATACCTACAAATATAACTCTGTTAGCCGGTTTCTTCGCCGAACTCTATAAAAGTTCATTCAAGCACTTACTAAAAATACCGCGTCGAAGCCTCTTTTTCTCCTTTACGGAGTCAGCTAGCTGGGCCCGAACATCTTTTAGTTCAATGCCCAGCCGCGTATTGGCATCTTGGAGATCATTTTTCTCCCACCTAACCCGCGTAAGCACGCGCTCGCCAGCCTCTAGCTGTCATTAAGCATGTTGCTCATCCCCTCGCACAATCTTCGGATTCACTCCGGGATCATCTGCAGAATCTATTGTTAGATTTGCATGCATGCCGAATACTAACCGGTACATGTCATTTCATTCTTTTCAATTAGGACAAGTATTACCAAATGGGGCCTTCTTGGACTCCTCCATTCCGGCAACTGCGGCCCGTAGCTGGGCTTTGCACTCCTCCAGCTCTTGAGACAAGTGGGTATTCTTCTCCATAAGAACCTACGCATATAATGATCCTTAAATCAGTTGTGCCAACTGTTTAAAGTCTCAGGGGCTACTGATATACATAATTATCAGATTTTCTTACCCGTATATCCTTTACATACTGGTCCGTGGCTCTGGCAAGGCCATTTTGAGCATCTCGGATGTACGCATCTCCTGAGTTGAAGGCATCGAACACCTCTTCGAAGAAACTAGGGTCGCGGAGTATGGCCCGACGACGCCTGTGATTCATGGCACTCTCCACTTCGGAATTGTAGGGGACAGCCTATCCGCATCCTCTATAGGAGGAACATCCGATGTTTTCCCCACGTTAGCATCTGCCCCTAAGTCCGGCTCTGGAGTCCGGTTGGTGGAGGCGTGGCCGGCAGGCTCTCCGGACACGGTCCGGCCAGCGCTTTTTCTGCCAGGAACCATGGACGTTATTATATTTTAAAGACGACAACCACGGAGCAGGGTTTTTTTCATACCTCTACAACGGCGTCTCAGTCCGGACCGCCTTCCTTTTAAGCCTACCCGGCTTCGATGCCCCTTGTTGATGAGTCACCGCGGGTTCGGCATGGCGCCCCGAGGGCCTTCCCTGTAAGACGCAATACGTGTGCGGTGGGTGAGGTGCAAAAAAGGGATCCTTCTCAGAAGTTGGGTCTCCAGTTTTACTTACACGCGATGCAGGGAGCAGGCCAGGATAATCGGCTATGATGGCCACCAAGGCGTCGTCGCAGCTTAACTGATAGAACCTAATGTCGACGAGCTCCACAAATATGTCTGGATCTTCTTTGAGTCCGGGGTCGAGGGCCTGGTCAGGGTCCTCTGGCTGTACAGACGGGCTGTAGACATCCCTCACAGCTTTTTGCAGTTCCTGCGATGAAATAGCAAGGTAAATATTTATGATGAAGAATGCGGGAAGGTCTGGAGTAAAAGGTAGCAGCTCACCAAGTTTGGGGGGTTGTACATGGAGAATCCATCCCGTGGCTTAATGTGGATGAACTCCTCTTCCTCTAATTTGTACAAATCTTACAGTATTTTCGCTAGAGCAGCGGCGGAGTCTGGACCTTTACGACCGCAGCGGGTGGCATTGTCTTCTCCAATGAAGTGCCACATGGGTTTCCCGCGATACTGAAGTGGTTGCACCCCCCGCATTATACATATTGACATAACCTCGACTATTCTCATTCCTAATTTGGCCAGCGTTTTTATCCTGCCCATCAGGTAAAGGACCTCTCTGTTATCTTCCTCCTGGGGGCTCCGAGGGCGCCAGCTGCAGCGTTTCTTCAAAGGGGCATTATTAAACACAGGAAGGCCCATCCGAATAGGGTTCGGAAGGGGGACGTCCTCCATATAAAACCACTCTGAAGGCCAGTCTTCGGATGTCTTCTTTGGAGTACCGGATAGGTATCCGGTCCCGGCGATGCACCATATTTCGGCTCCGCAAACATGATATATTGACCCCTCCTGTGTACGGGGTATGAGGCAGAATAGCCTCTTCCATAGCTCGAAATGAGCTTCGCAACCCAAAAACTGCTTGCAAAAGGCGATGTAGCCTGCGATGTGTAATATGGAGGCGGGAGTAAAGTTATGCAGCTGGAGGCCGTAGAACTCCAAGAGCCCGCGGAGGAATGGATGGATTGGAAATCTGAGTCCCCTCAATAAGTAAGGGACAAGGCATACCCGCTCCCCCCTGGATGGGTTGGGAAAGCTCTCCGCTTGCTCCCCGCCATTATAAGTGGCAAGTTCGGCTCGGACGGGGACCATATACGCAGGAGGGAGAAACCCCTGGGTCTGTAACTCTACTAATTGGCTGTGGGGGACGGAACACTTCTCCCAATTGCCTGGCTTAGTGCTACGGGAGCAAGAGGAGGAGCTGCGATGACCGGCCATGATGGGATGGACTTTTCCGAGCGCTCTCCGATGGATACTCGCTATGGGAGGATGGCGTGATCTGGATATGAGGATCCCCGTCTCTTTAAATAGACGATTTACTTACATGATTAGGGTGGCAAATGTAAAAATGCCCCGACTTTTCGCATTCGCTCGACACGTGGAAGATAGCCATTATTAAAGCACAGAAGCCGAGGAGCGCAACATTCATGGGAAGTCGGACACTACTCGTTACGGCAGGTACTCGGGATTTGGAGAAGAACCCGCCTTGCAATGTCGAAGTCAATCTGCGCGCCGGACTCATCGTCATTGAAGCCTGGTTTAGGGGCTACTGAGGGAGTCCTAGATTAGGGGGTCCTCAGATAGCCGGACTATATTCTTTGGTCGGACTGTTGGACTATGAAGATACAAGATTGAAGACTTCGTCCTCTGTCCGGGTGGGACTCTCCTTTGCGTGGAAGGCAAGCTTGGCAATTCGGATATGTAGATCTCCTCCCTTGTAACCGACTCTGTGTAACCCTAGTCCCCTCCGGTGTCTATATAAACCGAAGGGTTTAGTCCGTAGGACAAGAACAATCATAATCATAGGCTAGCTTCCAGGGTTTAGCCTCTGCGATCTCGTGGTAGATCAACTCTTACAATACTCATATCATCAAGATCAATCAAGCTGGAAGTAGGGTATTACCTCCATCGAGAGGGCCCGAACCGGGGTAAACATTGTGTCCCCTGCCTCCTGTTACCATCAGCCTTAGAAGCACAGTTCAGGACCCCTACCCGAGATCCGCCGGTTTTGACACCGACACCCGCGCCGCTCGTCGCCAGAAGCCGGTGGGAGAAGCACCGCCTCCGCTCGAGGGCCCCACGACATCCTCTGCTGCACCTCCACTGGCCGGCGACCTCACCTGAACCTCGCTGACGAGCAGCCCGCCAGGACAGGCCCGTCCCGCTCGGAACTAGCCTCCTCCACGCACCAAGTCCCGCAGTCGTCACCCCTGCATCACGCCAACTCCCTGTATCGCGCCCCTGTTGCTGTTGACCCCAAGTCCAAGGACCACCGAGCGTGGAATTCACCAAGTACACCACCGGCAAGACCACACAGATGCTCAAACGAGCGCCGAACGAAACGCCAAGTCCCTCTTCTGGATCTATGTACGGCCTTTGTAATGATGTGCCAAGTACCTCTACGGGCACACTTAAAAGCCTACGAACCATGCACGACTACAACACGAATGGTTCCCCGATTACACCAAGTTACTCGTATTCGTCAAGTCCCTCTACGAAAACGTGTTCCGCTGCCATCGCAAGAATCGAGACCGACAAGTCCGAAGATGCAAGTACCACTCCGAAGCATGTACGACTACCATCGCCGAAGACTCGTGTAACGCAAGCGTCAAGTTCAACCACCATCGCGTCAACCACTACTTCCACGATGGCCGTGAACGACTACTTCCCTCGACGAACTTGATACGCTTCGAAAAATGCACGCTTCGAAGGTATAACCCCGAGACGACCGTCCCAGGACGAATGCTTGTGTTGTATGAGATGCACCCCTTCTCTGCAGCGTGTCCGAATTGTCACTCGTTTCCATGCCACTAACCCGTGGGAACCCGATAGTCGGGAGCACCCCACCATCTTGCTTAACTCGCTCATGCCCTATATTTTTCACTGATATCTCAATCGAGTTACTTGGAACCGGAACGTTGTCATGGCACCATTTTCATTATCGTCGCCGTCGCACCCTTTCTTTCCACCACGGTGACAAATGCTTCATAATGCTCATGTCAATTTTTTCATAAAATTGCATATAACTTGTTCGTGTCATCTGCATCATGATAATAACATTTAAAATGTTTAAAATTGTTGTTGCATTAAATTGCTAATGCACATGAGAATTTACCGGAATTGTTATCTGTCATTTCGGCCTCTTCTAAACTTGCTTAAATGTGTAGTTTTATTGTGCTTCACCCCTTGCCATATTTAATAACATTTAATATTGTTGGGTACATAAATGGGAGAGAACTAAATAATTGATGTGGTGTTTCGTACATATGCAACTCGTTGCATATTGAGCTCCATTTAATTTGTAGTATTGTTTGTGCACTTTGCCATGCCATGCTTCATTAAACCGGACATGCATCATACTTGGTTGTGCATCATGCCATGTTTATGTGATGGTTGTTTACCATGTTGTTTACTCCTTTTAGGTGTTGCTTCTTCTTGTTAGTTCCGGTAACGTCGCGTTTGTGAGGATCCGTTCGACTACGTCCGTTTGTCTTCTTCATGGACTCGTTCTTCTTCCTTGCGGGATTTCAGGCAAGATGATCATACCCTCGATATCACTTCTATCTTTGCTTTGCTAGTTGCTTGTTCTATCGCTATCTCGCGCTACCTACCACTTGTTATATCGTACCTCCCATATTGCCATGTCAAGCCTCTCACCCACCGTCCTAGCAAACCGTTGTTTGGCTATGTTACCGCTTTTGCTCAGCCCCTCTTATAGCATTGCTAGTTGCAGGTGAAGTCGAAGTTTGATCCATGTTGGAACATGGATATGTTGGGATATCACAATATCTCTTATTTAATTAATGCATCTATATACTTGGTAAAGTGTGGAAGGCTCGGCCTTATGCCTGGTGTTTTGTTCCACTCTTGCCGCCTTAGTTTCCGTCATACCGGTTTTATGTTCCTTGATTTTGCATTCCCTACGCGGTTGGGTGTTATGGGAATGCCTTGACAGTTGGCTTTGAATAAAACTTCTCCAGCAAGGCCCAACCTTGGTTTTAGATTTGCCACCTAAGCCTATTCCCTTGGGTTCTGCACACTCAAGGGTCATCTTTATTTTAACCCCCGGGCCAGTGCTCCTCTGAGTGTTGGTCCAAACTAGAGCACCGTGTGGGACCGTCCCTTAGCAACTTGGGTTATGTTGGTACCTGTACGCTTAGCTTATCCTGTGTGCCCTGAGAACGAGATACGTACAGCTCCTATCGGGATTTGTCGGCACAGTCGGGTGGTCTTGCTGGTCTTGTTTTAACATTGTCAAAATGTCTTGTAACCAGGATTCCGAGACTGGTCGGGTCTTTTTGGGAGAAGGAATATCCTTCGTTGACCGTGAGAGCTTGTGATGGGCTAAGTTGGGACACCCCTGCATGGTATAAACTTTCGAGAGCCGTGCCCGCAGTTATGTGGTAGATGGGAGTTTATTAATATCTGGTTGTAGAGAACTTGACACTTGACTTACTTAAAATGCATCAACTGCGTGTGTTGCCGTGATGGTCTCTTTTCGGTGGAGTCCGGGAAGAGAACACGGTCTTGTGTTATGCTTGAACGTAAGTAGTTTCAGGATCACTTCTAGCTTCTCGACCGTTGCGTTGCTTCTCTTCTCGCTCTTATTTGCGTATGTTAGCCACCATATATGCTTAGTGCTTTCTACAGCTCATCCTCTTTACCCTATCCTACCCATAAGCTTAAATAGTCTTGATCTCGCGGATGTGAAATTGCTGAGTCCTCGTGAATCACAGATGCTTCCAAAGAGTTGCAGGTGTCGATGTTACCAGTGCAGGTGACGCAACCGAGCTCAAGTGGGATCTCGATGAAGATCTTGATCATTGTTTTGTCTCTTTTCCAGTTGATTAGTAGTGGAGCCCAGTTGGGACGATCTGGGATCTAGCCTTTGGGGTTGTCTTCCTTTATTTTGGTTCCGTAGTCGGACCTTGATTGTACTCTGGATGATGTATGTTTAACTTGTTATTTGTGTGAAGTGGCGATTGTAAGCCAACTCTTTATCCCTTTGACTAAACCACCATGTGGTTATGCCTCTAAGTCGTGCCTCGACACGTGGGAGATATAGCCGCATAGTGGGCTTTACATGCCCCGCCACCTGCATCGCCGCCGCTGGCCCCGATCCAACCAGATCGGGAGGAGGACGACAGTGTGGGGCCCGGCCCAGCTCAATCCCCCGTCGAGCCCGCTCCAGCTGACCCGCTTCCCCGGCCCAGCAACCAGCCTCCTCCAGCCATTGCTCTGACCGGGCCTTGGCCCATGGTGAGGCCCAGTGCCTCCTTTGTTTTTTTCTGTTGGCCCAACATGCACCAGGTTCAGCCCGTGTAGTGTTTTTTTCTCTGGACGAATTTGGCTAATTTTCCAGAGACTGCAGTTTTATAGAAAACCTTCTAGATTGCATGCATTTAATAACTCACAAACTATGCATCATATGTAAAAACTTTAGATATGAAAATTGACTAGAATTTCATCTAGTTTCATAATATCCAACTTTCATCCATGTTTAATATACTGTTTGCATTTAATTTGCATAATGCCATGTTAAAATGTTTTATTTCATAACTAAATAACCGTAACTCGGAATTTAATAAACTTCATATGTAAATGGGGTAGAAAATGACTAGTTTAACTTGGTGCACTCATCTTGCATGTTTAACAACTCTAAAATATGGTTTAGGGAAGAACAGTACCAACTCTAAAATTTGCATGTGGGGGTTTACCGGAATCGTTGTTTGATGTTTCTGGCCTCATTTAAATTGCCTAAAATGTGTAGTTTACTTATGCTTCATCTCTTGCCATGTTTAACAACATTTAATATTGTTCGATACCTAAACGGGAGAGAACTAAATAATCGAATGTGGTGTTTCGTCAATATGCAACTCATTGTATATTGAGCTACACTTAATTTTTAGTATTGTTTGTCGCACTTGGCCATGCCATGTTTCATTAAATCGGACATGCATCATACTTCGTTGTGCATCATGCCATGCTTATGTGATGGTTGTTTACCATGTTGTTTCCTTCTTTCCGGGTGTGCTTCTTCCCGATAGTTCCGGTAACGTTTTTTTAGGATCCGTTCGACTACGTCCGTTTGTCTTCTTCATGGACTCGTCCTTCTTCCTTGCGGGATCTCAGGCAAGATGACCATACCCTCGATATCACTTATATCTTTGCTTGCTAGTTGTTCGCTCTATCGCTATGTCGCGCTACCTACCACTTATTTATCAAGCCTCCCAAATTGCCATGATAGCCTCTAACCTTTTTCAACAATCCTAGCAAACTGTTGTTTGGTTATGTTACCACTTTTGCTCAGCCCCTTTTATAGCGTTGCTAGTTGCATGTGAAGTTGAAGTTTGTTCCATGTTTGAACATGGATATGTTGGGATATCACAATATCTTCTATTTAATTAATGCACCTATATACTTGGTAAAGGGTGGAAGCCTCGGCCTTATGCTTGCTGTTTTGTTCCACTCTTGCCGCCCTAGTTTCTGTCATACTGGTGTTATGTTCCTTGATTTTGCATTCCTTACGTAGTTGGGTGCTATGGGAACCCCTTGACAGTTCGCTTTGAATAAAACTCCTCCAGCAAGGACCAACCTTGGTTTTAACATTTGCCACCACCACCTATTTCTTTTCCCTTGGGAGTCGCGCTCCCGAGGGTCATCTTTATTTTAACCCCCCCGGGCCAGTGCCTCTCTAAGTGTTGGTCCAAACCTGGCAGCCTGCGGGGCCACCTCGGGGAAACTCGAGGGCCGGTTTTACCCGTAGCTTCACCTATCCGGTGTGCCCTGAGAATGAGATATGTGTAGCTCCTATCGGGATTTGTCGGCACATTCGGGCGGCTTTGCTGGTCTTGTTTTACCATTGTCAAAATGTCTTGTAACCGGCATTCCGAGACTGATCATGTCTTTCTGGGAGAAGGAATATCCTTCGTTGACCATGAGAGCTTGTGATGGGCTAAGTTGGGACACCCCTGCAGGGTTTAAACTTTCGAAAGCCGTGCCTGCGGTTATGTGGCAGATGGTCTCTTTGCGGCAGAGTCCGGGAAGTGAACACGGTCTTGTGCTATGTATAAACGTAAGTAGTTTGAGGATCACTTCTAGCTTCTCGACCGTTGCGTTGCTTCTCTTGTCGCTCTTATTTGCGTATGTTAGCCACCATATTTTCTTAGGGCATGTACAATGGTTGATAAGACAGTCTTATCTTAAATCTTCCATGTAATTTAGAGATGGCAAAAAGGTATGTCTACAATGGGTTATATCTTAGCCTTACCTTCAATAACTAGAAATTCCTTAAAAAAATGGTGAGACAAATTGTGCTACGAGATCATCTCTTGTCTTATCTTAAATAAGAGAAGACCAACCTTTTCTTATGAATTCTCTCTCCTCCACCTCATCATTTATCCTATGTGGCACTCCTAAGATAACACCATTGTACATGCCCTTTGAGCTTGCTGCAGCTCCACCTCATTACCTTATCCTACCCATAAGCTTAAATAGTCTTGGTCTCGCGGGTGTGAGATTGCTAAGTCCTCATGACTCACGGATACTTTCAAACAGTTGCAGGTGCCGATGATACCAGTGCAGGTGACACAACCGAGCTCAAGTGGGAGCTCGATGAAGATCTTGGTCGTTGTTATGTGTCTATTCCGGTTGATTAGTAGTGGTGCCCTGTTGGGACGATCGGGAAACTAGCATTTGGGGTTGTCTTCTTTTAGTTTGGTTCCGTAGTCGGACCTTGATTGTACTCTGGATGATGTATGTTTAACTTGTTATTTGTGTGAAGTGGCGATTGTAAGCCAACCCTTTATCCCTTTCTTATTCAGTACATGGGATTGTGTGAAGATTACCCCTCTTGCGACAAAACCACCATGCGGTTATGCCTCTAAGTCATGCCTCGACACGTGGGAGATATAGCCACATCGTGGGTGTTACATGCTCTCTTATGAGATTATTCGTTTCTTGGTTAATCTTTTGCTAGCCTTCATTTTGCACTAAGTATGGTCACTACTTGTGCATCCAAAATCCTTCAAACCAGTTTTGCCACATGAGTCCACTATATCTACATATATGCAGTATTCTTTTGCCGTTCTAAGCAAATTTGTATGTGCCATCTCTAATTTTCAAAATAAACTTCTCTTTTGTGTGTTCGTTCCGCTCGCGGAGTGGTGAGGGGTGGCTAATATTTTCCATGCTAGATGTGTTATTCTAACGATGAGTGTTTATTCACTTGTCATTGCATGAGAGTAAGGCTAAGGTATTAGGGATGCCCAGTCCCAAAATGAAAAATGAATTTACTTTATGTTGTCAAATAATAAATTCCTTTTAAAGTGTTGGTATGGAAGGCATCTGTGGATACGGTCAGCCATGGAAAGTGAAAGTATGGTGGAAAAAGGAATAAACTTTATTTTCTGTTTGGAACTGCCTATGATATATCTAGCATGGAAAGTGTTGGGAACTCGAAGTCGTTTTCATTGGTGGGAAGGACACACCTCCAAAAATGTTTTTATCTCTAAGTTGTTTGCTTTGAGCTTTGACACCTCTACAAATCCATACTTCCCTCTGCAAAGGGCCTTTATTTTAGTTTATGCAATTTTTATTTTTGAATTTGAGTCTCCATCTTCTCTTATAAAAGCACCAGCCAGGAGGCACTATGATCGTACTTGAGCATTGGGTGTAGTTAATATGCGAGTGTGTGCCATGAATGGATCAATGATTGAGCATGATGGGCTTGGGATAGCTTATTTTGGCGTTGGTATTTTGAAAGACATGGTTGCTTGTTGATATGCTTGAGTATTTAAGTTATCATGTCAAAACTAGACTATTGCTTTGAACAATATAAAAGTCCAAATGTCCATGCTATAAAGAAAAGAATATGATATGACATGTTAGGCAGCATTCCACATCAAAAATTCTATTTTTACCACTTACCTACTCGAGGACGAGTAGGAGTTAAGCTTGGGGGTGCTGATACGTCTCCAACATATCTATAATTTTTTATTGCTCCATGCTGTTATATTATCAATCTTGGATGTTTTATAATCATTTTATAGTCATTTTATATCATTTTTGGTACTAATCTATTGACATAGTGCCAAGTGCCAGTTGCTGTTTTTGCATGTTTTTTACGTCGTGGAAAATCAATACCAAACGGAGTCCAAATGTAGTGAAACTTTACAGAGATTTTTATGGACCAGAAGACACCTAATGGGACAAGGCAGCGCCTAGGGGTGCTCCGAGGAGAGCACAACCAACCAGGGCGCGCCTTGAGGCCCAGGCGCGCCCTAGTGGGTTGTGCCCACCTCAGGTGCCCCCCAGACCACTTCTTTGCTCTATAATTAACCCAATATTCCAAAAACCCTAGGGGAGTTGACAAAAATCAATTCCAGCCGCCATAGAGTCCAGAACCACCAGATCCAATCTAGACACCATCACGGAGGGGTTCACCTCTTCCATTGGCGTCTCTCCGATGATGCATGAGTACTTCTTTGTAGACCTTCGTGTCCATAGTTAGTAGCTAGATGGCTTCCTCCCTCTCGTTTGATTCTCAATACAATGGTCTCTTGGAGATCCATATGATGTAACTCTTTTTGTGGTGTGTTTGTTGGGATCGGATGAACTTTGAGTTTATGATCAGATCTATCTTTTTATATCCATGAAAGTTATTTGAGTTCCTTTGATCTCTTTTATGCATGATTGCTTATGGCCTCGTATTTCTTCTCCGATATTTAGGTTTTGTTTGGCCAACTAGATCTATTTATCTTGCAATGGGAAGAGGTGCTTTGTAGTGGGTTCGATCTTATGGTGCTTGATCCCAGTGACAGAAGCGTAACTGACACGTATGTATCATTGCTACTAAGGATAAAGCGATGGGGTCTATCTGTACATAGACAGATCTTGTCTACATCAGATCATCATTCTTATTGCATTACTTCGCTTCTCCATGAACTTAATACACTAGATGCATGCTGGATAGCGGTCGATGTGTGGAGAAATAGTAGTAGATGTAGGCAGGAGTCGGTCTACTAATTTTGGATGTGATGCCTATGTAATGCTAATTGCCTGGATATCGTCATGAGTATTTGAAGTTCTATCAGTTGCCCAACAGTAATTTTTTTACCCACCGTTTGCTATTTTTCTCGAGAGAAGCCACTAGTGAAACCTACAACCCCCAGGTCTCTTTTCATATTATTTTCCTTTGTGATCTATTTTATTTGCCTTTTATTTTCAGATCTACTAAACCAAAAATACAAAAATACCTTGCTGCAATTTATTTTATTTGGCATTCGATCTATCAATCAACTCTCTCATGTCTGTTTGCCAATTTCTGACGCTGTTACCGAAAGGGATTGACAACCCCTTTTACACATCGGGTTGCGAGTATTTGTTATTTGTGTGCAAGTGTTGTTTACGTTGTGTATCTTGGTTCTCCTACTGGTTTGATAACCTTTGTTTCACATTTGAGGGAAATACCTACCACCGCTGTGCTGCATCATCCCTTCCTCTTTGGGGAAATACCGACGTAGCTTCAAGCGACATTAGTCCACATACTCAACTATCATTTAGTCTTCTATGATTGCTGACACTCACGACATATATATGGAGCAAAAGTTTTAGTCAAACATATAGAAATACTTTGAGGTCCTATAGCCTTTGATCCTTGATCTGAAGAGGTAGGCAGCTATGATAAAGAAGCCATGGGATGAAGTGATTATGGCCTCTCCTTTCTGATTGCTTTTCATCATCTCCTTGCGTTTACCCTATTTTTGGGGCTTATAATTTCGCCTCCCAACTTGGTATATAGGTCTAGATCTTCCCCAACACATGATGCATGCAAATAGAAAAATGAAAAAGGAATAGAGAAGAACACTATTGACTCTTGCATAAAAAGTAAATACAGAAAAGTAAAAGATAGGCCCTTCGCAGGAGGAATTAGAGGTTGTCAGGCACTTTTTAATTGTTGGATGTGCAAGCTCTTAATGTAAAGGAACATCACTTTATATTGCCCCTTGTGATAGCAACTTTATTATGCAGTCCGTCGCTTTTATTTCTTTACCATCACAAGATCGTACAAAGCTTATTTCCCTTACAATAAAAGATCATACATATTTAGGAGCAATTTTTATTGCTTTATGCACCGATGAAAACTTACTTGAAGGATCTTATTCAATCCATAGGTAGATATAGTGGACTCTTATGGCATGAAACTGGGTTTAAGGGTTTTGGATGCACAAGTAGTATCTCTACTTAGTGCGGATTTTTGGCTAGCAAAGATATTGGGCAAGCACCACATATTGGAGGATCTATGACAATATAACTTTTATGTGAATATAAGCAAACATAACTCATTACCCTATCTTCCTTGTCCAACATCAACAAATTGACATAGAATATTTAATGGGGGCTCACGATCATAAAATATGTCCAAGAACTGGTACAGCAAGCTGCTATACAAACGATTTTTAACCCCTTTCCACAATAGTATTTTAAATCATCGTTAGGTGAGTGTGGGCGATAGGGGGGTCCTTCCCACATGACCCAGAAACCGTCGGGGATAGGGAGCCATGATGCATACAGTTGTCCCTATAAAACTGTTTCTGATATCTCGAGTATCCCAAACGCTCCATCCTTGCTACTCGTTTGTGCTCGCATTGCCATCGCAGTCAGTATTCTGTGGTGCTACATTTACTATGCGTGACTGAGGGAGTCCTGGACTATGGGGTCCTCGGGTGTCCAGGACGTATAACATGGGCCAGACTGATGGGCCGTGAAGATACAAGATGGAAAGCCTTCCCCCATGTTCGGATGGGACTCTCCTTTGCGTGGGTGGCAAGTTTGGCGTCCGGATGTATGATTTCCTTTCTCTGTAAACCGACTCTGTAAAACCCTAGGCCCCTCTGGTGTCTATCTAAACTGGAGGGTTTGGTCCATAGAGGCTATCAGAATTCATATAGGCTAGACGTCTAGGGTTTAGCCATTATGATCTCTAGGTAGATCAACTCTTGTAACCCCTATACTCATCAAGATCAATCAGGCAGGAAGTAGGGTATTACCTCCATTAAGATGGACCGAACCTGGGTAAACATCATGTCCCCTTTGTCTCATGTTACCCTTGATCCTCAGACGCACAGTTTGGGACCCCCTACCCGAGATCGGCCATTTTTGACACCGACATTGGTTCTTTCATTGAGAGTTCCTCTATGTCATCGACGGAAGGATCGATGGCTCGCCTTGTAATTAACGACAACATTACCTCTAGAGGGGCCCTAGCTCCGGGACAGGTCCTCCAGCTCGGCGGTTTCACCATGGGCGCCCGCGCGGCCATTAAGCCATAGGTAGCCCTCCAAACGCAAAACATCATCTTCACATCGGCCTTGAACACCCCGAAAAACTGGATCCAGCAAATGTCTCGTCCTTGAATGAACTACTAGCTCGCATCGCCACCCTGGGGGTTGCAACAGACTACGATCTGATTGGGCTTAAACTCGATCAGAGGGAAATCAAGTCCCCGCCGATCACCCATCTGGTAGCGGTCGTGGAGGAACAAGCCGAGAATACTTCTCCCCCTAAGTTAAGAACAAGCTATGTTCAAATTTCCGAGCCCTGCGAGCCAGATACCCATCTTCGGGAAGAGACCTCATGTCTGAACATAGAACCGGTCATTGAGCCCACAAGCCACCAGGACACTCCGGATCCTGGGCTGGTAACCTCGGAAATTCTTCAAACTCTGGATAAAATAGTGGGTCAGGGTTCAGATGTTATCCCACCCACCCACCACAAGCAATATTCCCCAAGCACTTCAAGCCCTCCAAACACATGTGACCTAATGTATGTTTGGCAGCAGCCTTAGGAAATGGTCCATCACTTCTGGGCCAGATTCCTCCTTGTTAAAAATAAGATCAAAGATTGCGGCAACAATGACGCGGTTTTAGTATTTTTCCACAACTATACAGACGAGGGAATCCTCAACACCCTCAACCGCCGCCACATACTGCACTTCGCAGATCTGGCACACATCATACAGAAGTACTACGCAATGGAAAGCACCTGGAAAGACTAGACAACCCGATGGGAACCTCATGCGTTTAAGCAGCCCACCGGACGGACAAAAAGGATGCACCCTTACAGGGCACCCGACTATCATCTCATTGACAAGAGAACCAAATCCTTCGCAGGACATAGGACTGTCCTTGACAAACTACTCTGCAAGCCCTGTCAAATACACACTACGCCGAATACCGAACCAACACACAGCCTTTAGGCATGTTCGATACTCCAGCAATTGGCTAAGAGCGGCGAGGCCATCCTCACCAACACCACTCTGGAGACGTACTCTTCAGAGGACGACGATCTCAATGTCTTTACGGTCTTTGAGACCTTTTCCTCAAATAGTCGGTGCAAAAGGGCACTCCGCGACCTTGCCGAAGTCAACCACGTAGCCGCAATAAATCCCCGAAACGATATGGCAATAACTTTCACTACTGATGACGAACCAAGGTCCAAATCAGTCCGAGCACCTGCCGCCTTGGTCTTAAACCCAATTGTGGATGGCTTCAGGCTCACCAAGGTGCTCATGGACGACGGTAGTGGACTGAACCTCATTTACGAGGATACGCTCCAAAAAATACAAATGGACAAGAGTCGCATTGAGAAAAGTTGCACCACCTTTCGAGGCATTATCCCCAGTCAAGAAGCATGAAGCTCGGGGAAAATTAAGCTTGATGTGGTGTTCGGCACACCGGAGAACTACAGGTCCGAAGAGTTGCTCTACCATGTGGCACCCTTCAATAGTTGATATCACGCCCTTATGGGGCGAGACGCATTCACACGCTTCCAAGCTATACCCCATTATGGGTACATGAAGCTCAAAATGCCAGGGCCCAACGGAGTTATCACAATCACCAGTGATCCGGATATAGCACTCCGCGCCAAAAACAAAATAGCATCTTTGGCCCTCGAGGCACTATCTAAGGCCCTCGCGGCCGAAGAGTTAACCACTCTGCACTCTATAGTGGAGAAAGACGATGTAATCATCGATAAGAGGCCCAAGTCCACTTCTTTCAAACCAGCAGACAAAATAGTTAAATTTCAAGTGCAGCCAATGGATCCCAACAAGACAGCCTCCATCGGAGCACAATTGGATCTGATGGTCGACGTCGCCTTGTGAGCGTTCCTGCGTGAGAATTGGGACATCTTCGCGTGGCACCGTTCGGATATGTCGGGAATCCCATGCAGACTGGCCGAACACAGCCTCGACATAATAAAGGGGTTCAAACCAGTGAAGCAAACACTGCAACGATTTTCCGAACCCAAACACAAGCTATGGGGGAGGAGCTAGCCAACCTACTTGAAGCCGGGTTCATCAGAGATATCAAACACCCAGACTGGCTAGCAAATCTAGTCTTGGTGACAAAGAAGGATAAGTCATGGTGCCTCTGTGTCGATTTTAAGGATCTCAATAAGGCTTGCCCTAAGGACCCCTTCCCACTACCCCGCATTGACCAAATAATTGACGCGACCGCATGACACGACTCACAGTGTTTCCTTGACGCATATTGTAAGTGCATCTAGTGCCACCCCTAGTTGGTTTTGGAGTATTGACGAAAAACCTAGCTGAGGGACTAATGTGTTTGTGAGAATTGCAGGAAAACACAGGTAGAAGTCCCTCATTGATTCGGTTTTACTACCAGAGATGACCCCTAAAAATGTACGAAGACATTGAAGACAATGGTGGTTTATGAAGATATTCATATTGAAGACAATGACATGAGAAGACTCCCTATGAAGCTTTTGGAACTCGAAGACCTAGATCCTTCGTAGTTTTATTTCATTCGTGTTGTGTCATAGGAACCACCGTACTGTTAAGTGGGGTCGAAGAGAACCAGTCAGAATGACTGAAGTGATGCCTAATTCAAATCCTATGTCTTCGAGGCGAAGCCTATGAGAGAAAATCTTGTCCAGAGTCAGACAAGTCAGCTTTACTTGTAGCCCAAGTAAAGTTGCCGTGTGAGTTCGAAATCGACCGTTGGTACACGTGTCAGTTCCTTAGTGACCCAGGGTCATTTCGGACAGATCAGGTCGGGTTGCCAAGTGGCTATAAATAGTCCACCCCCCACAACCATAAACGGTTGGCTGCTCAGATTTCAGTGCACGGCTTTTGTCGTTTGAGAGCAACCCACCTCGAAGCCTTTGAAAGAAAAATTCCCAGTGAGGAGAAAAGCCCTAACCACCCAGAGCCAGAGTAAATTGGGCATCACTTAAGTCTTCGTGTCTGTGTGATCTGAAGACTTATTACACTTGAGGACTGTGCATCCTCCAGACGGTTAGGCGTCGCGTTCTGAGCATGCAAGAGAAATTGTGGATTGTCAGTGAACGAAGTCTGTGAAGGTTTGGGAGTCTACCTTGAAGACTTACCTGAGTGATTGGGCGAGGTCTGTGTGACCTTAGCTCAAGGAGAAAACGGTGAGGACTGGGTGTCTTGGACTAAGTGTCCTTGACTGGGTGTCCGGGACTGTGTGTCCTTTGGTTTAAATACCTAGCCGCTCCAACCAGACGTACAGTTGTCACAGCAACTGGAACTGGTCCAACAAATCATTGTCTTCAACGTGTCACTGGTTTCATCTTCACTTCCTTTCACTTACAGTTATTCATTGTGAAGCCATTGCATGCTTGCTTTATCTTTTGTCTTCACAACATGAATGTATGATCTGTTCGGCTTCATAACTTCTTCCTACCTGATCCTTATTACACTAAAGCTGTTTGTCATTGCGCTTTCACTCTATTGAATACATGACCATGGCTGGCCTAGTGTAATCTAACTTCCGCTGCATAGTAATAGGCATGATCTTCACTGTTTGTCTTCACAACTCTCACGTTTTGAAGACTTTCATAAAAATCGCCTATTCACCCCCCCTCTAGTCGATATAACGCACTTTCAATTGGTATCAGAGCGAGGTGCTCCCTTGTTCTGTGTGATTCGGTTTAACCACTTGGAGTTTTAGCTATGTCGACTGCAGGGATAATCAAAGTCTCCGCTGCTTGTCCCGTCTTCGATGGAACTGAATATCCCTACTGGAAGAATAAGATGCGCATGCATCTTGAAGCCATTGACGTCGACCTATGGTATGTCGTCGAAAACGGTGTTCCCAAGGCTGGAGAAGGTGTCACTGCTGCTGATGTCAAGAAGTTCGTTCAACTGGACTCTACTGCCAAGAATATCATCTGTGGTCATCTGACCAAAGGACAGTATGGCTGTGTGAGTGCCTTGAAGACATCCAAACTGGTCTGGGACTGGCTCTCCAAAGTTAATGAAGGCATATCAACCCAGAGAGATCAAAGAATCAGTGTCCTTCGCAATCTCTTCAACTGCTTCAAACGAAATGACAATGAGAATGTCCAGCACACCTTTGATCGGCTCACTAACATCACAAATGAGCTTCAAGCCCTCGGCGCTACTGAGATCACCAAACATGAAATTGTCAAGACGCTGCTGAGATCACTTGATAGTTCGTTTGACATTCTGGCCCTGATGATTCAAGAACGTCCTGATTTCAAGACACTCGATCCGTCTGACATACTTGAGAGGCTCAACACACATGAGTTTCAGCTTTCTGAGAAAAGAGATATCTACGGTCCAAACTATGGGCGAACTCGTGCCTTGAAGGCAAAAGCTATCTCCTCATCTGAAGAAGAATCTGACTGCAGTTCTGATGATCCTGAAGACATTGGAAGAGAACTTGCAATGCTAGTGAAGAAGTTTCAAAAATTCACCAAGAAGAAAGGCTTCAGAAAATCTTCACGATCAAGCTCAAGGAATGATGAAGCTTCTGCTCATGACTACAAGAAGAAAACATGTCACAAGTGCAAGAAAACTGGGCACTTCATCTCTGAGTGTCCACAGTGGGACAATGAGAACAGAAGGAAGAAGAAGAGCAAGGAATATGATTCTGACGACAAGAAGAAGAAGAAACACTCAAAGTCTTCTTCCAAGTCTTCATCAAAGTCTTCATCACACAAGAAGAGCTCATCTGGCAAGGCACGTGCGTTTGTAGGCAAGGAGATGGATTCAGAGGAGGAATCCGCATCTGAGGAGGCAGAGGTGGAATCTGAGGAGGAGTCTGATTCTGGCACTGCGAGTCTGGCTACAGCATACGTCGCCAAGTCCATCTTCAACACTGAAGTCAATAATTGCATCACCGACACCGACGCAAATGACAAGAACGACTCCACTCCTACCTAATGCTTCATGGCACGCGGTGCCAAGGTAAACACACGCACCACTCGCTATGAAACATCCAGTGACGATGACTCTGAATGTGATTCAAAACCTGGCTACAAAACACTTGCTAAAATTGCAACTGAACAACAGAAAGCTATGGAACATACTCAAAAACTGTTAGACAGAAGCGATGATCTGTTGGGTGCTGAAATGACTCGATCTGAATCCTTAATTGAAGACATAAAAAACCTTCACGTTAAGTATCAGGAACTTGAAGATCGTCATGATACTCTCTCAACAACTCATGAAAAGCTTTCCTATGACTATCTTCAAAGGAAGCAAGAACTCAAGAAATTGAGGGTGGCTCATGAAGATCTTCAAAAGGAAAATGAGTCACTTCGCGCCGAACAGATCAGTCCCGCTCAGGAAGGATTTGAACCACCATGTCTTAAATGCATTGAGCGTAATAATGCTAATTCTGTTGCTGAATGTTCCACTGCTACTACTGTTCCAATATGTTCAATTGTTGATGTGGCAACTAACCCCTCTGCTGAGGATACCACTGCTATTGCTGATGAGAATGCTAGGTTGAAGACATTGCTTGAAACAGGGATGTACAAAAGTCTGAAAGGGCATCAAACATTATGTGATGTCCTTAAGAAGCAGATTCTGAACCGAAACCCTAGGAAAGAGGGTGTTGGGTTCGTGAGGAAAATCAATGCAGATGGCTCTTACTGGAAACCTGAGCAGTACCCCAAAACTACATGGGTTGCTGCAAAGGAACTTTCAGCAGATCCATCCAATTTATCTGGCTTCACTTGTGCTAACCCAATTATCATTGATGAATCCTTTGATGCAAACTATAAACTGTTTAAGAATCAGAATGGTGAAGTGTTTGCCAGGTACATTGGTACTAACTGCAGGAATGGACCGGCTATGAAGAAGATCTGGGTTCCGAAAACATGTCTGGAAAATCTTCCTGTGAATGTCTTCATGACACCTCACTTGAAGAAGACAAACCTCGGTCCAAAGGCTTCATACAGACAGAGGACTCACCTGAGTCACACTAACGCAAATGTTTTGCAGGGAAACCATACTCAGGCATATGAATATGAGAGCGGTTCATTGAACCGTCATATTCATATGACCAAAAATTATTCTGCTTATGCCTATGAGTATTATTGTCCCCCTGCTAGACTGTTTGCTAAGGCTTCAAAGCCAAAATTCTCAGATGCTGCTCTTAGACTCATAGCTTCTAAGCCACCCTTGAAGATGTGGGTGGTTAAGAAAGCTTAACTTTTTTTTGCAGGGAAAGGTCTCCAGCACAAAAACAAAATCTTCTGATGCTATTGCTGGGGACCATAAAAATCTTGTGGGGCGCAAGATAAACTGCCCAAATGGCATAATTATGTACTTCATTCCTGAATCGCATGCTACTCTCCCCATTAGTCCTAATCTGGATCTAAGCTTTCATAACCCACTGGTTCATCAAATGTTTATGCTTCACAACACTCTTCGTGAAGCCTATCCCCCTAACTGCACTGTAGGGTACGATACAAGCGACTTCAAAGTCTTCAGAATGGATTATTGACAGTGGGTGTACAAATCACATGACTGGCTGAAGAAGCCTTCTTATGGACTCAACTTTACGTCCATCCGACAAGAGCCACATTACATTCGCTGACACTGGTAAAAGTAAGGTATTGGGTCTAGGTAGAGTTGCAATCTCAAAGGATCAACACATGGATAAAGTCATGCTTGTTGAATCCCTTGGCTTCAACTTAATGTCTGTCTCAATGCTTTGCGATTTGAATATGATTGTAATGTTTGGAAAATATCGCTGCCTGGTGCTAATGGAATCTGACAAATCTCTAGTGTTTGAAGGGTATAGGAAAGGTGATTTGTATGTGGTAGATTTCTCAGCAGGACCACAACTTGCAGTATGTCTTCTTGCAAAAGCTTCAGAATGCTAGCTTTGGCATCGAAGGCTTGGGCATGCTGGCATGAGGAACCTCCACACCCTTGCGAAGAAAAAGCACGTCATAGGCATCGAAGGCGTCAAGTTCAAGAAAGATCACTTATGCGGTGCCTGTGAAGCAGGGAAGATGACAAGGGCAAAACATCCTTCGAAGACAATCATGACCACTACTCAACCCTTCGAACTGCTTCACATGGATCTTTTCGGTCCCACTCACTACTCAACTTTTACTACTTCTGCATGCCTCTATGGCTTCGTAATTGTTGATGATTACTCTAGATATACTTGGGTGCACATAATCCTTTACAAGACTGAAGTGCAGGATGTCTTCAGACGCTTCGCAAATCGAGCTATGAACAATTTTGGCGCCAAGATAAAGCACATCAGAAGTGACAATGGCACTGAATTCAAGAACACTGGCCTTGATACATATCTGGATACCTTGGGCATCACACATGAATTCTCAGCTCCATACACGGCACAGCAGAATGGCGTCGTCGAACGCAAGAACAGAACACTCATTGAGATGGCCAGAACAATGCTAGATGAATACAAGACTCCAAGAAAATTCTGGACTGAAGCCATTGATACTGCATGCCATACAATCAATCGTGTTTATCTTCACAAGCTTCTGAACAAGACATCCTATGAACTCCTAACTGGCAAGAAGCCAAATGTCAGTTATTTCAGAGTATTTGGCGCAAAATGCTGGATCAAGGACCCACACCACACCTCAAAGTTTGCACCAAAAGCACATGAAGGCTTCATGCTTGGATATGGAAAGGATTCGCACTCCTACAGAGTCTTCAATCTCTTCCACTACAAAGTGGTTGAAACAGTGGATGTGCGATTTGATGAAACCAATGGATCACAAAGAGAGCAATTGCCAAATGTGCTAGATGAAGTTCCTGCAAATGAATCAATCAAGCTTATGGGAACTGGAGAAATTGTACCTTCTGAAGCTCAACCTGAAGAAGAACTTATCATCTCAGCACCTGATCCACATGAAGACAATGCTCAGCCTGAAGATATACCTTCAAATGACCACATAGATCAGCAAGAGCAAAGTCTTCGCCCAACACACCCTCGTGTTGCAAATGAAGTACAAATTGACAAAATACTGGACAGCATCAATGCACCTAGTCCACTCACTCGTTCAAGGGCAACTCAGCTAACAAACTTCTGTGGGAATTTCGCATTCGTCTCAATATCAGAACCCAAGAAAGTTGAAGAAGCCTTCATGGAACCTGAATGGATTCAAGCTATGCAAGAAGAGCTTCAACAGTTTGAGCTGAATAATGTATGGGAACTGGTTAAGCGTCCTGATTCATGGAAGCACAACATAATAGGCACCAAATGGATATACCGCAACAAGCAAGATGAGCATGGTCAAGTTGTCAGAAACAAAGCTCGTCTAGTTGCTCAAGGATATACTCAAGTGGAGAGCATTGACTTCGATGAAACATTTGCTCCTGTGGCTAGGCTTGAAGCCATACGCATACTGCTGGCCTATGCAAATCATCATAACATACTTCTCTATCAGATGGATGTGAAAAGTGCCTTTCTCAATGGCAATATTGAAGAAGAAGTGTATGTTGCACAACCACCTGGCTTTGAAAATCCAAAATATCCTGATATGGTATACAAGCTCAACAAGGCACTGTATGGCCTCAAACAAGCCCCTAGGGCCTGGTATGATACACTCAAGTACTTTCTGAAAAGCAAAGGCTTCATACCTGGTTCCCTGGATCCCACTCTTTTCACGAAGACATATGATGGTGAACTGTTTGTGTGCCAAATATATGTGGATGACATTATCTTCGGCTGCACCAATCAGAAGTATAGTGAAGAGTTTGGATACATGATGCAAGAGCAATATCAAATGTCCATGATGGGGGAGCTGAAGTTCTTTCTTGGTCTTCAAATACGGCAACAACGCAACGGCATCTTCATATCTCAAGATAAATATCTTAAAGAGTGCCTGAAGAAGTTCGGTATGCAAGACTGCAAAGGCTTCACAACACCAATGCCAGCCAAGCATCATCTGGGTCCCGACGACAATGGTAAAGAGTTCGATCAAAAGGTATACCGCTCCATGATTGGGTCTTTGCTTTATTTATGTGCATCTAGGCCAGATATCATGCTTAGTGTTTGCATGTGTGCTTGATTTCAAGAGACACCAAAGGAGTCGCATCACTTAGCTGTGAAGCGAATTCTTTGATATTTGGCTCACACCCCAACTCTAGGATTATGGTATCCAAAGGGCTCAGAGTTTGATTTAGTTGGATTTTCGGATGCTGATTATGCTGGTGACAAAGTTGATCGCAAGTCTACATCAGGCACATGTCACTTTCTGGGACGATCACTTGTATGTTGGTCTTCAAAGAAGCAGAACTGTGTATCACTCTCCACTGCTGAATCTGAATACATTGCTGCTAGATCTTTCTACGCTCAGCTTCTGTGGATGAAGCAAACACTCAAGGATTATGGCATTCATCTGAAGCAAGTGCCACTTTACTGCGACAACGAAAGCGCCATCAAGATTGCCAACAACCCAGTTCAACACTCGAAGACAAAGCACATTGAAATTCGTCATCACTTTCTCAGAGATCATGTTGTGAAGGAAGACATTGATATCATACACGTCAACACTAAAGAGCAATTGGCAGATATCTTCACAAAGCCCTTGGATGAGAAGAGATTTTGCAAGTTACGGTGTGAGCTAAATATCTTGGAATCCTCAAATGTTCTGTGATCAGGCACACATCCTAACACTTAAGCATATTGATGACTTAGATGTGCAACACACGAAGTAGCATATATCTTCAAACAATGAAGACATACATTCTAAGTGTGAATACATTAATGTGGAATTTGACTTCGGAGCGCCACGATAATTGTGCGCCGTGTCTGGGTCTAATACTTCCTATATGGTGGGTAACGCCACCACCAAACGTTCCATTTTGAAGTGTTTCTCTCATGGCGTTACCTCTCAATGTCTTCACAATTGGTTTGGTTTCATTCTCAATATGTCTTCATGATTATCTTCACTGCGTTGATTATATGGATATATATGTACTGATGTTCTGTCCTCTACAGCATTCACTTATAGCTATGTCTTCTTGGTTGAATCTTTTGAACTAAGTGAATGTGATCGGACCCTAACCTATCTATGCTCTCTATCTCAAACTCTATCTCTCCAAGTCATATGCATTCTGTTGTAACTGTCAAATGTCTTCACTGTGTCCTTGTCAGCTGAAGACATAGTGACAACCATAAAAGTCCGTTTTTAATGCTCATTCCTCCACATAAGATCCGGAGAAGCAGGAACGACTGCCCGACAATTTAGGCGTGCGTGGGACGTGGAACGAATCCCAATCGTCCTCTAACTGGCCACGCGTGCCTCAAATGCGAACCACCAGGGGTACCTGCGTAATAGCGCAGTGCCGCCTCTATCCCTATAAATATACGATTCACTGCGGTCATTATCTCCTTCTTCCACCCTCGCACGAACCCTAGCGCCACCGCTAGCACTCGACGACGCCGGCGACGAAGCGCTTCACTGCCGCAACCTCTCCGACGCCGTTTTCACGCCGACAGCGGACATCGCTCTCTCCGCCGTCGCCGTAGGTGTCTTCCGTTACCAAGTTAGGGCACGGAGGATTGAACTGCTCGACCTCAACTCTCACTTCGTCTAGCAGTTCCAAGTGTGGTAAATAAAACCTCTTTTTACAGCCTCTTTTGATCCTACAGTTCAGTCACTTTCTGCCATAAGAAGTTTCTCTTCACACCAGTTAAATCTCTCGCTGCATCTCATAACATGCCTAGTATATTCACTTGTGCTTCATAAAGTAGTTAGATTCCTCACTTGTACTGATCTATGGGTTTGTACAAATCTGGAACCAACTTCTTATCTATAAGTGAATGTCTTCGCATAATGAGGTCAATGTCTTCTAAACCGATTTATCTTCAAAATTTTCTGATAATGCATATGACCTCTTCCCCTTCCCTCGCACCTTAATGCTGTCACAGGTACATGTCCGTGGGAGAATCCTTTGGTTCTCATAGTCTGCATTCATTTGCAGAGTACTTGCAGCATCACATCAACTCGCCTGAAGCCAGTTCTTGCATAAGGAAGCCTTTGAAGCCTTTGAACATCTTGAAGCCTTCCAAGTTATTCATGGCTTCAGAAACAGCAGCAAGGAAGGGAGGCAGACAGCGACGTGGTGAAACGTCCAAAGATCTGCCTGATGAATTGGCAGAGATGTACAAAACTGATCCTGAAGAAAGCTATGGTCAGCGCAAGACACGAATCCAATGGATTCAAAGATATTGGGCAGAGCAATGGTTCCACTACCGCTTCGTCACTCAGGAATATGCGGAGAAGTGCGCCATCAAGAGACCGTGGGGAGATGTATTATACAAAAATCTCGTACCCAGGTCCAGAGACGAAGCCATTGCTCAAGGCTTCTATCCATGCATGGTGAGAGGACCACAGCCAGCTGAGGCACATCCGTCATCACTTCTCTGGTGCCGCAATGATAATCTCTTCAAGCGCAACTTTCAGTTTGCACAACAGTCAGCGAAGATAAACAAGAAGAAATTTGGGCTTGACTTCAACCCTGGTCCCTCCTCACCAAGGGCAGATGGCACACGCAACGCCGATCCCAATATCATCGGGCCGTATGCCAATCTTGCAGGCCTCATCACTCGCATCCTAGTCCAAGGGACTGCTGTGAATGACCCTCCAGCAGATACTGAGTCAGATGACGCCCCTGCTGCTCCGAAGCCAAAGCAGAAGAAGCCAAAAGCTCCAAAATCTTCAAAGCCAGCCGCTTCTCCCAAGATCGCAAGAGTGAAGCCTTTAGCAACTGCACCTCCTGAAGCCAGTGTGCAGTCAGAAGGCTTATCACGAGTGTCCAAGCCCCAAAAAGCCAAGAAGCCTCAGCCACACACAGGCAAAGAGCTCACAGCTGCTGACATTCTGCGCTGCGAAGCCATTGATCTCTCAAGCGATGAAGATCTTGGAGATGATGCTCTTGAGCAGCTCATCAAGAGCAAGGAGGAGGCTGAAATCTTCAACAATCTGCCTCTGTTTGATGTCGCCATCATCCACAACTTCATCGATGAATGGTTTGACACACCAGACATAAGCTTCAATGATCTGCAGCTACCCATAGGCCTCAGCGTTGCCTTTCAAGGTGCAATTGCTTCAGAACTTGCAATAGCCCAGCGAATTGTAGAACTGAAGCAGAAAATTGATCATGAAAAGGCTCAGTTCAAGAAGCACGTGGCCAAGCTCAGTGTGCAAGAAGTGAAAAACTTCAAGATCATGTTGCACGAGCTAAAGGAGAACTTCCTGAAGACGCGTGCCGAAGCTCAAGGCTCACGAGAACGCATGAAGACTTTGGCTGATCCCTGCGTGCAAGCCTACAATGAGGCAGAAAAGCGCAAGGCACTTGGGCGTCCCGGCATTGACCCCAGGATGGCCGCGAAGAAGAAAAAGAAGGCGGCTGTGCCCGAACCTGAAGCGCCAAGGTCAGAAACTGCTCCGCTTGTCTTCCCCGCTGCAACGACTGGCTCGAAGCCAAAGAGTCGATCAACCGCCTCACAGCACAAGAAGACACGGACTGCAGAGGCTGAAGCTAAGAAGAGAAAACATTCTGAAGCCTCTCCTTCTGAACCCATCATCAAGAAGCGCAAGACCAAGAAATCTCGGGCTGCTCCCACAGAGCCCCTGATAGTTGAACCCCTCTGCGTCCGCTATCCTGACACAGATCGTCAGTTGACTGTGCATGAACCCAACACTGAAGACATTCCAGCAGACGAACCTTACGCTGCTGAAGACATTGGTCTCCAAGACAATGTGCAAGGTGATGCAGCCCTTCCTCAGCTTGAGACAAGCGAACAGATCAGTATTGGTCGTCCATTGATGCCAATCACACAAGATGCGTCGTGGGCAGATCGCCCACAGGAGGAAGATGAGCCCCAACCCACTGCAACTCCACCGGCGCCTACACTCCGTAGGCTTCGCAAAGGGCCAAGGGCTCAGGCTGCTGAAGACATTCCGGCTGCATCAGCCGAAGAGCAAGCAGAAATACCACAAGCTCCAACTCCCCCCGCACCAACAAGAAGCAGTTCTCAAGGAGAACGTGCCTGAAGCTGAAAATGTTGAGGCTGCCACAAACAACGCCGAAGCAAATGTGGAGCCCTCCCCAACAACAGCTTCAGAAGACACCGAAGCTACTGCTCCTGAACATTCTGTGCCTGAGTCTGCTGCCGGACCACAATTCAACTATCATATTGCGCACAGGCCCCAGGTCCAGAAGCCGATCCCACGACTACCAAGGTTCCCAGGTCCTGCATCAGCTCCTGGTTCCTTCAACATCAACGGCTTCAGGGCAGATAACACGTTTTTCGACCGCTCCAAGAACCCTTATTCAAGGGAACGGATTGTATCAGATAGGTTCTGGAGCCATCAACAGCGCAGCTATTATTCATGCATCCTTTACAACCAAGGCCGCATCTTTCCTCACAAGCGCCTTGAGGTTGAAGCTGTTGCTGGTCTGCCTGGTCTGGAAGAAGCACTGGATTGCTTCAAGCAAGTGGGTTTGCTGCCATTTATCACTGATGAAGAGCACTGGAACGAAGAGCTTCTGCTCCAGTTCTATGCCACTGTGCATATCAAAGGCTATAACAGAGATCCGAAGACATGGATTCTGGAGTGGATGACAGGCAATATCCATCATGAAGCCAATGCTTTCGACCTAATTGAGCTTACCGGCCTTCCCACTCCTGGCGAATTCTTTGAAGAAGGGTGCCAACTCCATGCTGAAGCAATTGAGAGCATATTTCAGCGTCCTGAGCCAGATATGAGTCAGATGCTCTCAATGATGAAGCCACTGCCTCCGAATGCACCCTATCCAACTAGGTTCTTCGTTGAAGACTTAGAGTACTTGCCCAGAACAATATATCATATCATAAGGCGGACTCTATGGCCTGTCAAAGGGACACTCTCGATATCGACAATTGATGGTGCAATGAAGACTCTCATCTTCTGCATTCTTCATGGCAAATGCTTCAATGCACAGGATCTCTTCATCCGTCAATTTGCAGCGTCTGCTTCAGAACTGTTTGGATTAAAGTTTTATGCTCCTTGGGTTATGAGGCTGATCAAGCTTCACTCTGCAATCTCCTATCAACCCTCAGCCCGCAATCATAGGATATTTTTGCCAGATGTGGACACATCTGCTGAAGCAATATATCCAGAGCCGGCCAAGCAACCACTAAGTCTTCAGAATGCAGAACACCAGAGCTTCACTCAAAATATTGAAGGTGTTGAAGCTCTCTCCCGAGTGTATCCAATGGCTGGCACCACACGTGCCCCTGCATCAACTGAAGCCACCAACAGCACAGCTGCAAAGAGACCCAAGAAGCGCGCTCGTGCACTCAATGACAGAGAGCTTCTTGTGGCTCTTCACCAAAAGCAAGATAGGCATCACGACTGGCTCAAGAGGCAGATGAGAAGCATCATGCAAGACGTCAATCGCATCAGAAATCTGGCAACCAAGAATGCATTTGTCACACACGAGACCTGTCGCCGCACTTGGAAGGGCCTCACCATGATGTGCCCTGAAGCTGAACTGCATGAGGATGGCTTCACAGAGCACTTCAAATTTGACTCCACGCCTCCAAGAAGAGCGGTGATGCGCAGCACACCATCACTTGAAGAGTCAGAGTTCTCTTCTTCTGCTGCCACCGTGTCTGCCCGGATTATTGAAGAAGAAGACGACGCGACATCATCTCCACCTGCTTCAACGCGCGTCGAATCTGCACCAAGCTCGTCTGCACCGCCGCCAAACAACTCCACCGACCCTGCTGCGCCTGGGAACGCGTAGAAACCTCTATGTCTTCAAACCTTTTTGGTCATCACTGACAAAAGGGGGAGAAGCATATGATGGTTATAGTCTTCAAGCGGGTCACTATGGGCGGGTGCCTTCATATTTTTGCTACATTTTGCTTCGTGCTTACAACTCCCGTTTTTTTGCTACATTTGCTTCATTGAGTTGTAACACTTAGCCTTGATGGTCGTCTGCTACCTGTTTGTCACTCCGTTTTGCGAAGATAAATTCCGCATGTGCGACGATAAATTCCGCACTCATCTCATTCTGCAGACGTCCATTTTCCATTATGCATGTCATTATCTTCATATACTTTCACATGCATAGTGGATTGTCATAAGTTGAAGTGGATCTCCACAAGTACAACCTGCCATGTGCATTTGCATTCAAGAAGCAAATTACTTATATGCACATCTTCAGGGGGAGCCCTTGCAACTTATGAAGACAATTCTTTTACAATTTCACAAATTATGTTTCCCGTTGAAAACTTCAACTAGTTTGTCATCAATCACCAAAAAGGGGGAGATTGTAAGTGCATCTAGTGCCACCCCTAGTTGGTTTTGGAGTATTGACGAAAAACCTAGCTGAGGGACTAATGTGTTTGTGAGAATTGCAGGAAAACACAGGTAGAAGTCCCTCATTGATTCGGTTTTACTACCAGAGATGACCCCTAAAAATGTACGAAGACATTGAAGACAATGGTGGTTTATGAAGATATTCATATTGAAGACAATGACATGAGAAGACTCCCTATGAAGCTTTTGGAACTCGAAGACCTAGATCCTTCGTAGTTTTATTTCATTCGTGTTGTGTCATAGGAACCACCGTACTGTTAAGTGGGGTCGAAGAGAACCAGTCAGAATGACTGAAGTGATGCCTAATTCAAATCCTATGTCTTCGAGAGAAGACTTTGAGAGAAAATCTTGTCCAGAGTCAGAAAGGTCAGCTTTACTTGTAGCCCAAGTAAATTTGCCGTGTGAGTTCAAAATTCGACCGTTGGTACACGTGTCAGTTCCTTAGTGACCCAGGGTCATTTCGGACAGATCAGGTCGGGTTGCCAAGTGGCTATAAATAGTCCACCCCCCACAACCATAAACGGTTGGCTACTCAGATTTCAGTGCACGGCTTTTGTCGTTTGAGAGCAACCCACCTCGAAGCCTTTGAAAGAAAAATTCCCAGTGAGGAGAAAAGCCCTAACCACCCAGAGCCAGAGTAAATTGGGCATCACTTAAGTCTTCGTGTCTGTGTGATCTGAAGACTTATTACACTTGAGGACTGTGCATCCTCCAGACGGTTAGGCGTCGCGTTCTGAGCATCCAAGAGAAATTGTGGATTGTCAGTGAACGAAGTCTGTGAAGGTTTGGGAGTCTACCTTGAAGACTTACCTGAGTGATTGGGCGAGGTCTGTGTGACCTTAGCTCAAGGAGAAAACGGTGAGGACTGGGTGTCTTGGACTAAGTGTCCTTGACTGGGTGTCCGGGACTGTGTGTCCTTTGGTTTAAATAACTAGCCGCTCCAACCAGACGTACAGTTGTCACAGCAACTGGAACTGGTCCAACAAATCATTGTCTTCAACATGTCACTGGTTTCATCTTCACTTCCTTTCACTTACAGTTATTCATTGTGAAGCCATTGCTTGCTTGCTTTATCTTTTGTCTTCACAACATGAATGTATGATCTGTTCGGCTTCATAACTTCTTCCTACCTGATCCTTATTACACTAAAGCTGTTTGTCATTGCGCTTTCACTCTATTGAATACATGACCATGGCTGGCCTAGTGTAATCTAACTTCCGCTGCATGGTAATAGGCATGATCTTCACTGTTTGTCTTAACAACTCTCACGTTTTGAAGACTTTCATAAAAATCGCCTATTCACCCCCCCTCTAGTCGATATAACGCACTTTCACATATTCCGGATACCATCAAATCAAGATGGAGTCCGACCAAGCTGCAACAACATTCATTACCCCCTACGGGCCTTTCTGCTTCACACTATGCCTTTCGGGCTCAAAAACACTGGTGCCCCCTACCAACGCATGACTCAAACATGTTGGGAATAGCAAACCGGCAAGACAATGGAGGCATACGTCGATGATGTTGTCATCAAGACTAAACACGTCGAATCATTGGTGAACGTTCTACGAATCACATTCCACAACCTCCGCACATATGACATACAAATCAGTCCAGAAAAATGTGTCTTCGGCGTTCCAACCGGAAAACTACTCGGGTTCATCATTTCCAATAGAGGAATTGAAGTGAACCCGGCAAAAATCCGAGCCTTGTCACAATTGGCAACACCAACAGACTTCAAGCAAGTCCAAAAACTAGCCGGGTGCGTGGCAGCCTTGAGCCGCTTTATCTCCAGATTAGGGTAGAAGGCACTACCACTTTATCGACTCCCCCGACACACCGACCACTTTGAGTGGACGGACGCGGCTACAGCCGGACTGGAAGAAATAAGAAGTTTGTTAGCAAGCAACCCAATCCTTGCTGCACCAAGTGTTGGCGAACCTATGTTGCTCTACATATCTACTGCTCATCAGGTAGTAAGTGTGGTGCTCGTCGTTGAACGACAGGAGGAGGGACATAAATTCCCACTTCAAGAACCGGTGTACTATGTATCGGCGGTTCTAACACCATGCAAATCTCCATACCCACATTATCAAAAGATAGTGTATGCGGTCTTCATGGCATCCCGGAACTTGTGGCACTACTTTCAAGAGTGTTCGATCATGGTGGCTTCCGAAGTACCACTCAATGACATCATAAACAATTGGGACACCACCAGCCGCATCGCCAATTGGGCCATCAAGCTCTTACCATTTCAAATAACATACAAGCCACGCTGATCTATTAAATCTTAGGTGTTGGCTGACTTTGTCGCTGAAAGGACAGAAGTCGAACTCCCGAAGGAGTACAGCACATACTCTAACCGGGTAATGTACTTCGACGGCTCTAAAATGTTATCTGGATTGGGGGCTGGTGTGATCCTAACATCCCCTACAGGGGACACGGTCCTTTACATATTACAAATCATGTATACGGACTCCAACAATGCGACTGAATATGAGGCCCTATTGCATGGTCTTCGAATGGTTGTTTCCATGGGCATATAATGCATCGAGGTACGTGGGGATTCGAGCCTCGCGATATCCCAAATAAATGGAGATTTTGATGCAAAAGATCCAGAAATGGCGGCATGCCGCAGCGCCATACTCAAAATATCAGCTCAGTTTGAGGGGCTTGAGTTTCATCGCGTTGCTCAGAAAATAATCAGGCAGCAGACATCCTTGCTCGAATGGGCGCTAAACGTGACCCCGTCGCACCTAACACCTTTGTGGAAAGGCTCTTCAAGCCATCCGTGGTATGGCAGGACGAGAGCGGCAACACTAGTCCGTAGCCGATCATACCCCCTGTTGCCGAACACAATTCTGATATCATCGGGGGCTCGGACACCGAAATGACACCTTCCACCCATTTAATCATGGTTGTCATCGCTCCATGGACCGAACCCTTCCTAGCCTGCCTTAATAGATGGAAACTCCCTGAAGACTAGAATGAGGCCTGTCGCATAGTCTGACGCTCGAAAGCCTACAAAGTTCATGAAGGAGAACTCTACAAGAAAAGCGCTACTGGAGTTCTTCAAAGATGTATCTCTGAAGAGGAGGGATGGCAGCTCCTGATCGAAACACATGATGGCCTCGGTGGTCATCACGCCGCAGCCCGGGCCCTCGTAAGTAAGGCCTTCCATACAGGTTTCTTTTAGCCCACAGCCCGAGCAGATGCACAGGCACTTGTACAGTGTTGCGTCGGATGCCAGTTGTTCGCCAATCAAAGTCATATGCCGCCCACTGCCCTAAAAACAATTCCCATTACCGGGAATTTTGCGGTCTGGGGGCTAGATATGGTTGGACCCCTTAAAGGGGGAAGCTACAACCGGTAAAAATAGCTGAAGTCGGGCTGGTGATCGACTTTATATCCGGCATTGTACACTGCTATGGTGTCCTGCATAGCACTATCACTGACAATGGCTCTAACTTCATAGTCGATGAGGTGAAAAATTGGTGTGCTAATCTGGGCATTAAGCTCGACTACGCCTCCGTATATCACCCTCAAACGAAGTCAAATAGGCTAATGGCCTGATAATGAGTGGCATCAAACCCATAATAGTGAGATCCCTAAGGGAGTCAGATGAACATGGTTGAGGAACTCGATTCCGTACTCTGGGGGCTGCGGACCACGCCCAATCGCACGACCAGATACACACCTTTCTTTCTGGTGTACGGCGCAGAGGTTGTCTTGCCCTGTGACATTATTCATGACTCACCTCGAGTGCGCATGTATGAAGAGAAACAAGCTGAGCTCGATCGGCTGGATGGCCTGGAGGAGGAGCGCGAAATTGCAAAAGCCCGTTCCGCATTCTATCAACAATAGGCTTGGCGATACCAAAGCAGAGAAGTGCGGGCAGAGACTTATAACGTCAGTGATCTTGTTTTACACCTCCCAGAGAAGAAAAAGGACTAGCTCAAACCAAAATGGGAAGGTCCCTTCATTATAGATGAAGTTCTCACTGGAGGAGCCTACCGCCTTTGTAATGCATCGGATAATCACTTAGAACCGAACCCGTGGAACGCTACTCGGCTCTGAAGATTCTATGCATAAGTTCGGCCATACTTGTTTTCGTTCTCTTTTTCTTTCTTCTCTTCATCTGTTTTTCATTTTCTCGTTTTTGTGCGATCTCCATGATATGTTCGGATAAGCCGAACACTTGCGGGGTACACATCCTTAAATGTACACACCCCACCATGACTAGGGGCTTCTGTAAGTAGAAGCTCATCATTATCCCGAGCCTAGAGCTCACAATATATATGTCGTTTGCTGATATACATCCATTTTCCATTATATGCACCTCTATGACTTAAGTTTTTGCCAAGCTGGGTTGCCTTGCTCCTGTGCTTATGCCCCAAGTTCCCGATTGTTCAGCTAGGGCATAAAGGGAGCACCTCTGCAATTGTTACAACCAAGTTATCCGGACATGTACCTCAGACAGGTGAAGCCGAAAGCTAGCATTCTTAAGGGAATAATTGGTCGGCAATCAAATGACAGATTGTTGCAGTATTGCAACTACTTTAAAAACACTGCGAGACAGTTTTTCCGTATTACGGATCGCACACCCTGGCACGGGTACGCATAGTATGCTGACCCAAGGAAAGGAACCCTCAACGGAACTATTTTCCTTGGAAGATGTTTCTTACATATGTAATATAACATACATTCCGAACTCAAATTTTGTCTGTTCGAGCACAATGACCGGGTTGCTTGGTTTCCGAATATAATACATACTTCTTTCATTTCAAAAAAAAAGAAATATCCGGAAACACTCCACTAGTTTTTGTTCAGAGGACAAAAGCCAAAGGCCTGTGATAACAAAATTTTCACATGTTTGGATGGAAGGTACAGGTTGACTAATACAAACACCTATTCCTTATCTACTCCATCTATAAGACTGTCTAACTTACAGTCCTCCTGCGAGTACTTCGCAGCTATCGTTACTTCGTCATAAACCAACTTCACTGGAATTTCTTTCCCATCTGGTCCCAGTGGTCCTACTCGGGTCATATGATTTGGGTCCAGTTTAGTGAAGCGTGTCTTCATCATAGCCCAGGCTTCTCATGCGCCTTCACGGCAGGAGGATGTCTTCCATAGTTCGAACCGGCGTCGGGCACCTTTGAATAGGTCTGTCAGGCCCTCCATACTTTCTGGAGGGGTATCAGATGGCCATAAAGCCTTCACCATACTTTTCATGGCTTTCCCGGCCCGAGCATGTACCACGGACAGTTCCTTCAGCACGTCGCCTTGAAATTCGGATACTTCTTCCTCTTGTCGACTAGTCAACAAGCCTGTGGCAATAGATTCATGACATTTTGAATTAAGGGATTGCACATAAGCACCTAGGATGGTTCTAAATAAGAGAGGAAGACATACCGAACATGTCACCTTTCAGCTTCTCATTTTCCTTCTGAGCGGCCGATAACTGAGCCTTTAAGCTCTCTATCTCTTCGGATAGTTTGTATTTTCCCCGTCATGTTTATTCTTCCTGGGCACACTCGTTGGGCCCTTTTTCATTTCCGCCAGCTCGGCGGTGACAGCATTTAATTGTGTCTGATTTGCTTCTAGCTCCTGGGACAGCACGATATTTTTCTCTTTGAGAACCTGCGGGTGATAGTGATCCTTAAATCGGTTTAACTCACTGCTTCAAGTCTCGGGGGCTACTGGCACATGACTATCAAAAATTGCATAAACTTTTACCTGTATGTCCTTCGAGAACAGTTGAATGACTCCGGCAAGTCCATCTCGAGCGGCTCGGAGATACGCATCCACCGAACTGAGTGCGGTAAACTCTTGTTTAGAAAATGCCGGAGCCCGCATAGCCTCTTTCAACCGACGTTGATTCATCACGCTTTCCACTTTGGAATTCATGATGGATATGTCATCTGAATCTTCTTGAGGAGGCGAAACTGGCGTTGCATCGTCTCGCGTCCTAGTTGACGAGTCCGGCATCGAATCAGTGGACATTCGGCTAATCGGGTGTTTTTCAACCGACCGCCATGTACTCCTGATGTCAAGGATAAAAGGAGACTTTTCACAATCCGGACTCCTGCCTAGGCATGTATTAGAGCACACATACCTCTTGGAAGGCTGTGAGGTCTCCGCAGCACTCCTAGACCCTTTTCGCTTTGAACGACGGCCTTGCGTAGGGCCGCCCTTGAGGGAATATGGTCCTTAGAGTGCCGATCCTTTTAAAACCCGGATCAGTATGAGATAGAAATGCAGATAAGAATTTCCTTTAAGGACCCTTCGAATACTCAAAATGCGGAAGGGATAGAGGTGGGGGTAGTCGGCGGTAATAGCCACCTCCGAACCGTCAAGACTCGCTTGATAAAATGCCCCATCGTCAAACTCTACATATATGTCCGGATCCTCACAAAAGCAAGGATCTTTATCACGGTTATGATCCTCTGGCCAGGGAGCGGGACAGTGGACGTCCTCGGCCATCTTCCTCCATGACTGTTGGTGGCAACGGAGGACAAATTTGATTAGTGTATGTAAAGCAATAAAATAAATATAGACAATTGAAATCTTACCCATTCAATGGGGGTGTACATGGAATAACCCTCCCAGCAGTTTAACCGCTGAAACTCTTCCTTCTCGCCCTTATACAGATCAGCCAAGATTGAGGCCAGTTCGACAGGAGTATCCGGACCCTTCTGTCTGTAGCAGGATGCGTCGTCTTCTCCGTTGTAACACCATAAAGGGGTTACTGTGGATTGAAGAGGATATACACACCTCTTTATTGCAATCGCCATAACCTCGACTATCGAGAGTTTGGTATGGGCTAGCAACCAGATCTTGCTGGCCAACCTGTTTATCTCTGCACTGCCAGTTAAACACAGGGTTTAGGGTTTTGCGTGGGTGGTTGACATCCATCCTCACGTCTCAATATATAGATGATCACAATAAAGTTACATACATATACGAATATGTGTACATGTACAATATACTAGACCCTATATTTTACATGCCCCTCAACCTGAACTACATACAAGATTCAGATTGTTTCCGAAGTGGTCTAGCATTTGTCTAGTAGCGGGTTCAGTAAATACATCCACTAACTGATCATCTGTAGAAATAAACCTGACTTCTAGTTCACAAGCCGCTACTTGTTCTCTCACAAAATGGAAATCAATCGCAATGTGTTTAGTCCGAGCATGATACACTGGATTCGTCATCAAGTAGGTTGCCCCTAAGTTATCACACCACAATATAGGTGTACGCTGTCATGGGACTCCATGTTCTATGAGAACCAAGTCTATCCAAATGGTTTCAGCCGCGCCATTGGCTAATGTCTTATACTCTGCCTCGGTTCTTGACCTCGAGACTGTGGGTTTCTTCTTTGAGCTCCAAGATACAAGATTGGGTCCAACAAAGATAGCAAATCCACCAGTGGAGCGCCTATCATCAACACAGCCCGCCTAGTCTGCATCGGTGAATATACTCACTCCAATAAATCTGGACTTACGAATCCGTAGTCCCATGTCTAGCGTACCTTTGACATATCTCAGAGTATGCTTAACTGCATCCCAATGATCCTCCGTAGGCTGAGACAAGAACTGACACACTTTGTTCACCGCAAAGGAGATATCAAGACGAGTGAGGGTCAAATACTGAAGTGCTCCAACCACACTGCGATACCGGAAGGAGTCATCAGTACCCAGTGGTGCGCCACTATGACGTGAGAGACTCTCGGATGTGGCAAGAGGAGTGGAAGTGGCCTTGCAGTTCTCCATGTTGACGTGATGAAGAAGATCCAATGCATACTTTTTCTGCATCAAGGTCATGCCCCCTGAATGAAAGGACACTTCCAAACCAAGGAATTACTCCAGGCGGCCTAAATCTTTGATGGGAAAGCTAGCAGTCAATGACTGCACAAGACGATCTGCCATGGCGGGGGTAGATCCAGCAATCACAATATCATTGACGTACACCAGCATGTATATCTGAATAGTACCGTGGGAGAAGATGAACAGAGACGCATCTGATCTGGAGGCGACAAAACGGAACTGCGAAAGGCGCTGACTCAAGCGAGCATACCAAGCACGAGGCGACTGTTTGAGGCCATAGATAGACCTCCGAAGTTTGCAGACATGAGAGGGATAAGTGGCATCCTCAAACCCGGGTGGCTGTTGCATATACACATCTTCGACCAAGAACCCATGTAAAAAGGCATTGCTCACATCAATCTGTCGGAAGCTCCAACCACGAGACACAACAAGAGATAGAACCAAGCGAACCGTGGCAGGCTTCACCACCGGACTAAAAGTATCGCCATAGTCAATCCCATGTTGTTGAGTGAAACCATGAGCAACAAGACGAGCTTTGTGCTTATCACAGACCCATCCGGACAATGCTTGGTTTTGAAAATCCACTTGCAGCCCACAACATTGACACCAGGTGGCCGAGGCACCAACACCCAGTTATTAGTGTGACAGAGAGCAGCAAACTCCTTAGACATGGCGGCGCGCCAAGCAGGTTCACCCAAGGCATCACGATGGGAAACCGGTGCGGCGAAGAAGGCACGATGACGAGAATCATACCAAACCGTACCATCAATGTAAGACTTCTCCTTGCGCATATGATCTCGTTGCCGGGTAACCATAGCGTGCCCCGGAACGGCATCGCTGGTAGAAGGAGATGGCAGCGACGAGGGCTCGGCTTGAGGTGTCGCGACTGAGGGGGCCTCGATGACAGGTGACACAGGCCGAGGTATGACCGGGCGCTGGGCCGGCCCAGGTGAAGATGGCGACCCGAGTGACGCACCGAGAGAGGGTGGCGAACCCGGCATGGCAAGCGAGGGCGGCGGCCTAGGCGACACACCGGGCGAGGGTGGCGACCCAGTCGCGACCGCGGGCTCGCCAGCTGGAGAGGTCGTCGCGCCTACCTCAGGCAGCGTGACATGCATGTCCTGAGCATGCACGTCGATCATGTCAGGAGGCGGTGAAGCAGCAACCGGTACCTGAGGAGAACAGAGAGCAACATCGCCTGTAGAAGACAAGTTAGGTGACAAATGGGGCAAGACATATTTATGCACATGGACATCCGGAACTGGTTCGTCGGATAGAAAAGTGAGGGCATGTTCAAGGGAAGCAGGATCAACCAAGACGCGGGTGTTGGAGTAAGGAAACACGGTCTCGTTGAAAACAACGTCACGAGAGATGTATATCCGACCTGTGGTACAGTCAAGACACTTATAGCCCTTATGTAGAGGACTATAGCCAAGAAAAACGCACATCTTGGAATGAAACTCAAGATTGTGAGCATTGTAAATGCGAAGGCTAAGCCAGCAAGCACACCCGAAAATCCGAAGATAGGAGTACATGAAACAGATGGAACAAAGGGGTGTCCTTGTTGAGAAATGAAGTGGGCATACGGTTGATGAGGTAACATGCGGTAAGAAAAGCCTCATACCAAAACCAAAGTGGGAGAGAGGAGTGCGCAAGCAAGTCTAGACCAGTCTCTACCAAATGATGGTGTTTGCGCTCGGCAATACTGTTTTGCTAAGAGGTATGTGGAGAGGACACACGGTGAGAGATGCCCGTGCGCTGAAAATATCGATCGAGTTTGTGGTATTCACCACCCTAGTCGGATTGATCGGCCTTGATTTTACAATCCAAAAGGCGTTCGACATGAGCCTGAAAGTTACAGAAAACTTGCTCAACATCAGACTTGTGTTTGAGCAAATAAATCCAGGTAAAACGCGTGTAGTCATCAATAAAGCTAACATAAGACTTGTACCCTCCCGATGAAGAAAGAGTGGGACCCCAAACATCTGAATGTATTAATTCAAGAGGTACGGTAGTGACACGAGACGAAGTAAAATAAGGTAGCTGATGACTCTTAGCACACTGACAGGCATCACAAACTAACGATGAACTATTTGAACTAGAACACAGAAGTTCATGACTCCGAACAATGGAAGTGACCACATTATTTGTAGGATGACCAAGACATTGATGCCATTGTGACGAGGAAATTCAAACACCGGAGGAGGCACGGCGAGATGGTGAAGATGACGCACGATCGAAGGGGATAGGATAGACCCCCACCCCCCCACCCCGTAACTTCTACCGTGAAGGATGACGTGCCTGGTTGCTTTGTCCTTAACAAGGAAAAAACAATGGTGAAATTCAACAAACACGTCATTATCACATAAAAGATGATAAATAAAGAGAAGATGTTGGCTGATGTGTGGAACATGAAGGATGTTATGTAGTTTAAGAGATGAATTGGGTAAACCCAAATGACCAATGTGTGAAATAGACAAACCTGCACCATTGTCCACCTGAACCTAATCCTTGCCATCATAGCGCTCGTGAACTTGGAGACGCTCAAGATCATTAGTCAAATGATCCGTAGCCCCGGTATCCAACACCCAAGGAAAGTCGATGGTGTTGCTGGAGGCCGAGTTGGCGGAGTGGGAGTTGTGATCCTGATCATAGCGCTTGCGGCGGTTGTCGGCTTCATGGCCCCGATTCTTGCAAATTTGGCACCGGCGATGCCAGCAGTTGCCACGCCCATCTCCTCCAGTGTTGTTGTGGTGTTGCCCCCTCCACCTTGCCGGCCATTGCCAGCATAATTAGCATCGCGGTCATGGCTGCCTGAGTTGCCGCCATTACCGCCCTGGCGGCTCTGTCCGGGCTGGCCATGTCCATCAGCCGGCTGCCCGCCCCTTTGGGAGGGGTAGGGATCGGAGTAGGGCGCGCGTCCACCCGCTCCGTACGAACCCGAACGGGTCCACGGCGTTCGCGGAGGGAGACCACCCCTCCACCGCACTCTAATGTGCCTACAATGCCTCAAATGACAGAACCAATGAGTAGAAGCTGGAGTAGGGCATGGTTGCGTTACTCACGCCCAAGGAGGCGGCGATGGAGTTGTAGGCGGAGGCGAGTCCTGTGAGGATGTGATCGATAAGCTCATCATCGCGGATCGGGGAGCCGGCGGTGGCCATAGTGTTGGCCCGCGCCTTCATCTTGTGCATGTATTCCGTCATGGACATCTTGTCCTTCCGGAGCGACTGAAGTTGACGCCGGATATGGCGAACATTGGTGCGGCTCTGAGCACGGAACATGGCGGCGACGGCGGTCCACACGGCATGCGCCGACTCGCAGCCAATGAGTTGGCAGGCATTGTCCTCATCCATGGAGGTCAGGAGAAGCCCCTTGACCCGCTGATCTTGAACCCACCATTGGTGGTACTCCGGGTTGGCAACGGTGGTAGCGGTGTCGCTGGTACCGACCGCGAGTGTACGGTCCGGTGCCACCGAGGTGGCATCGAGGTGCCCATGGAGGTTGGCCCCGGCGAGAACAGTGCTGGTGATGCCCCTGAGAGCATGAAGTTGGGGAGGCCGAGGCAGACGGAGATTGTCAGGATGGCCATTGTGGCACGGATCATGGCGACGGGGGACGAGACAAGTGCACCCGTGGTTTGAGCGACAGTCAGGGCGGAGGACGACATTGCAGCGGCGGCGTGGAGGAGAACGTCACGCGGCGCATTTGAGGAACTCGCGGCAGCGGCGCGTAGGAAGCAGTGCGTGACGGCAGCGGACGAAGACTCCGCGCGGCGCCAGCGGACGGGCCAAGCTTGCTAGCTAGCTAGCAAGCAGCTGGATGGATCTAGCGTTACGCGCGTAGCTAGCTAGCAAGCAGCGGCGGCGACGCAGAAGATGGGATGGGGCGGTGGCGCGAGGAGCGTGCAGCGGCGGCCCGACCTGGCTGATACCAAGTTAAACACAAGGTTTAGGGTTTTGCGTGGGTGGTTGACATCCAGCCTCATGTCTCAATATATAGATGATCACAATACAGTTACATACGTATACGAATACGTGTACATGTACAATATACTAGACCCTATGTTTTACACTGTCCTCTTCCTTGGGGCTTCGAGGATGCCAGTTGAGGTGCTTCTTTAAAGGAGCATTTGAAAATTCTGGGAGGCCGCACCGGACTGGATCCGGCAGCAGAATGTCATCCATATAAAACCATGCCGAAGACCACCGCGGGTATAAATCTTTAGGTGTTCCTACGAGGTATCCGGATCTGGCTATACGCCATACTTCGGCACTGCCCACTTCAAATATGGAACTGCCCCTGTGGCGGGGAACGAGGCAAAAGAACTTCATAATTCAAAATGGGCCTCGATGCCTAAGAATAGTTCGCATAGGGCAACGAAACCTAAGATGTGCAAAATCGAACCTGGGGTGAGGTTGTGTAGTTGGATGCCATAAAATTCCAATAACCCCTGGAGGAAGGGATGGATGGGAAATCCCAAGCCCCGCAATAGGAATGGGACGAAGCACACCCTCTCCTCCTTATTGAGGTTGGGGAAGTTCTCAGCCATCGCGTTGTTGCCGACTGAATATAATCCTGCTCGAAAGGAGACTAGATCCACGAGGGAAGGTAACCCTTCGTATGGAGTCGGCTTAGCTGAAGATGAGGCATGGATCAACTCAACGAATCACCCTCTTGAGGGCCATGGGGGTGCGAGGAGGAGCCTGGGGCACTGGCCATGACAGAACACTACGATCAGAGACCCTTCCATGAAATTGTGTGCGATGCCATAATCGCAAACGGTGGCGTAAAAACCCGTCAAAAGGTGCAAAATGTTTGCGACAACATATGCATCAAACACAGTTCAAATTTTAGTTGCGTGGGCGATGCAGGTCATATGGTTCAGTTCAATTGAGAGGATTGAGAAGAGGTGTCTACAGGGGGGTGAATAGACTCTTAGTAAGAAAAGTTGTAGTTTTTAATTTCTTTAGGTTGAAGTGGAGTTTTGTCACAAGTTTAAACATTCACAATACATATCAAGCAAGCATGGTAAGAGTATATGAGCAGCGGAAAGTAAATCATGCAAGTTGCAAGAATGTAAAGGGATGGGATTTGAGTGTGCAAACGCAATTGGAGACACGGAGATTTTTGGCGTGGTTCTGATAGGTGGTGCTATCGTACATCCACGTTGATGGAGACTTCAACCCACGAAGGGTAACGGTTGCGTGAGTCCACGGAGGGCTCCACCCACGAAGGGTCCATGAAGAAGCAACCTTGTCTATCCCACCATGGCCATCGCCCACGAAGGACTTGCCTCACTAGGGTAGATCTTCACGAAGTAGGCGATCTCCTTGCCCATACAAACTCCTTGGTTCAACTCCACAATCTTGACGGAGGCTCCCAAGTGACACCTAACCAATCTAGGAGACACCACTCTCCAAAAGGTAATAAATGGTGTGTTGATGATGAACTCCTTGCTCTTGTGCTTCAAATGATAGTCTCCCCAACATAGGATTGGATTTGGTGGAAAGAGGGTTTGAGTGGAAAGCAACTTGGGGAAGGCTAGAGATAAAGATTTATGTGGTTGGAATGGAATATCTTGACCTCAACACAAGTGTAGGTGGTTCTCTCTCAGAAAATGTATGTTGGAAGTGTAGGCAAGTTCTTATGGCTCTCTCCACGAATGAAGAGTGGGTGGAGGGGTATATATAGCCTCCACACAAAATCTAACCGTTACACACAAATCACCAAACTCGGTGGGACCGAATCAGACAACTCGGTCAGACCGATTTAGTTCATAATGTGACCGTTAAACTTTTCGGTGGGACCGATATGATCAACTCGGTGGGACCAATGTGCTAGGGTTAGGGTAATACCTCGTCTCTGTTTGGCCGATTACGCAAACTCGGTGGGACCAAAATTATTGCAATAGGTAACAGAGAGTTTGCAAGCCCATCTCGGTGAGACCAAGATCCCATCGGTGAGACCGATTTGACTAGGGTTTCTAGCAGTGGCTATGTCAAGTGAACTCGGTGGCGCCGGGTTTGACTTTTGGTTTGGGACATATGTGGATATGGGAAAGTGGTTGAGGGCTTTGGAGCATATCACTAAGCACTTTGAGCAAGCAAGCCATTAAGCAACACCTCATCCCCTTTTAATAGTATTGGCTTTCCTATGGACTCAATGTGATTTTGGATAACTAAAAGCAAAATGTAGAGTCTTGAGCTTTAGAGCTTGAGCCAATATTTTGTCCTTAGCATCTTGAAAGGGTTCCATATCCTCTTGTCCACGCCACTCCATCTGTTTAACTTGTCTGAAATATACTAGATGAAAACATTAGTCCAACAAGAGATATGTTGGCATTAATTACCAAAACCACCCAGGGAGCACTTGTGCTTTCAATCTCCCCCTTTTTGGTAATTGATGACAACATACATCAAAGCTCTAGATAAAGATATAAAGAATAACAAGTAAAGCTTTGGAAATACATGTAACACACTGCTTGCTCTTAGATCGCCTACTTCGTGAAGATCTACCCTAGTGAGGCAAGTCCTTCGTGGGCGATGGCCATGGTGGGATAGACAAGGTTGCTTCTTCATGGACCCTTCGTGGGTGGAGCCCTCCATGGACTCGTGCAACCGTTACCCTTCGTGGGTTGAAGTCTCCATCAACGTGGATGTACTCTTATCATGCTTGCTTGATATGTATTGTGAATGTTAAAACTTGTGCCAAAACTCCACTTCAACCTAAAGAAATTAAAAACGGTAACTTTTCATACTAAGAGTCTATTTCCCCCCCCCTCTAGACACCTCTTCTCGATCCTCTCAATTGATATTAGAGCATGTGAATGCATAACCATGATAGAGCAAGCAATGTCTTACATGTATCTTGGCTATATGCATCAGAGCAAATGATGTGAATATGGGAATTGTAACTTCATGTTCATGATTCCTCCTTGCAAACAATATGTACATTAGCAAGAAATCTTCATGCACATGAGTGTGATGCATATACTTACCTTATGGTCTTGAGCTGGCTTAGGAAGAGATGAACCTGAGTAAACAAGGTTAGATAACACAGATACATCTACTAGACAGAGCAAACAAAAGAAACCACAAGAATACCAAGATTGGGATGAGATGTAGAGAGTGAGTAGTGGGTACTCAATAGGATATAGACATGTCCCCAAAGGATAAAGATATGCAATGAATTCAAGGATTTCCTTCCCTAGCAGTCTTTCTCCCCCTGAATTTTGTATTGGATAATGGGAGAACATAGGGGAACAAAATCAGAGCAAAACATATCAAGAACACAAACATAGCATAGACATGTCTTTCCCCTCTTAAAGACGTGTGACTTCTCTCCTCTTGAACACCAAGCATTTGGGGCCTTTGATGAGATTACCTCTCTCTCCCTTTTACTCTCTCTCCCTCTTTGAAGAGGATAAGCTTTGATGTGATCTCTCTCCCCCTTTGACATCAATTTCCAAGAAAGGATCTTCTGGAGTGTGAGAAAAAGGTTTGGTCCTTGAGTCATAGAGCAAAGCAGCATATAGATTGTGATGCTGGTAGAGGACAAGAATCATCGAGTGGAGCTGGAATAAAAGTGCAGGAACAAGTGGCAAATTGTCTTCTCTGCAGTGAAATCGGTGATACCGAGTTGTAGTTTTCGGTGGTAACGAATTGGTTCGGTGTGACCAAAAGCAACATATGGATATGAATGAGTTCAACATAGAGAGAACACTTGTCACCTCAGCTCCCTAGGCAAATAAGATCTCTCAAGGATTTGCAAGGAATTGACTGAAAGATTTGCAATGAATTGGATGCAGAAAATGCAGAACTAAACAGATAAAAGAAAATCTAGATGAAGTTTTTTTGAAAAAAGGAAAGGGAATAAATATGCAAAGGACAAATGCAAAAACTCAAGGAAACACTAGAGAACTTCATCTAGAATTGGGCAGTGACAAAGTCACCTATGTTAGAGTATATTGACTAAGGAGTCAAGTGAGAACACTTGATCATAAGTCATACTCATCGTTTAAGCTCAAAATGGGTTTACCATTTTTTGTTTAAGCATTTGATGTATTCACATCTTGTTGAGTTGCTTTGACCTATGACTTGAGGTAAAGCTTCTCTGAGATGGAATGACATACCTTGGGTGGTAGTGTTAATCTTGATCATGTAGTTGAACTTGCGTGGGGCGCTGAAGGTTGATGTAGCGCATGAATGGTTGGGAGCACCACTTGGAGTTGAGTTCATCTACCTACATGGGTTAGTATTGCAAGGAAGAGCACTTGTGTATCCAAAATGACAATCATGAAATTTGATACCAAATGAAATTTGATATATAGAATTTGTCAAAGGATATGTTTAGGGGTTTCCTGCTTCCTTGTCTTCAACCACCATTGTGTAGAGACTTGGTGATGAGGAGATTGCTCAAGATGTGAGTGAGTTGCAATCTCATGGATTTAGATTCATCCAATTACCTACAAGGGTTAGATAGAATGCAAGGGTGCAAGAATATCCAAGGCATATGATCATCATCATAAGAGAAGTATCAAGGATTAGTCACAGGCTCATGCCTTGCATGTATCCAAACGGAGTTCCTACTCCAAGTTTGAAGCATAAATGATGTTCAATTCACCTTTCAAATGGAAAAATACTTTCTCATCAAGCGGTTTGGTGAATATATCCGCCAATTGCTTATTGGTACGAACATGTTTAAGATCAATGTCCCCTTTAGCAACATGATCTCGAATGAAATGATGACGAACTTCAATATGCTTAGTTCGAGAATGTTGCACGGGATTGTGAGCAATCTTAATAGCACTCTCATTGTCACAAAGCAATGGAACAAGTTTCACATTGATCCCATAATCTTTAAGAGTTTGGGTCATCCAAAGTAATTAGGCACAACATGAACCGACGGCAATGTATTCCGCTTCGGCGGTGGATAAGGATACCGAGTTTTGTTTCTTGGAGGACCAAGACACAAGAGATCTACCAAGAAATGGACAAGTACCCGAAGTGGACTTTCTATCAACCTTGTCTCTAGCATAGTTCGAATCGGAATAGCCAACAAGATCAAAAGAGGACCTCTTAGGATACCAAATGCCAAAATTTGGTGTATGTATTAAGTATCTCACTATCCTTTTCACAGCCTTTAGATGACATTCTTTGGGGGCCGCTTGATATGATGCACAAATGCACACACACTTAGCATAATATCGGGACGGGAGGCACATAGATATAATAATGAACCAATCATAGAGCGATATACCTTTTGGTCAACCAGTGTGCCATCCTTGGTCAAATCAAGATGTCCACTAGTTGGCATGGGAGTTTTCATACCTTTGCTTTCTTGCATGTTGAACTTCTTGAATAAGTCCTTGGTGTACTTTGTTTGAGAAACAATGGTGCCTTCCTTAGTTTGCTTGATTTGCAAACCAAGAAAGAACTTGAGTTCACTCATCATAGACATCTCAAACTTCTCTGACATTAGCTTCCCGAACTTTTCACTAAAATGAGGGTTAATCGAACCAAATATGATATCATCAACATAAATTTGGCACACAAATAATTCAACCCTTTTAGTAAAAATAGTAGAATCTATTTTTCCAATCTCAAAGCCTGTTTCAATAAGAAACTTGGTCAAGCATTTATACCACGCTCTAGGATCTTGTTTAAGACCATAAAGAGCTTTGTGAAGTTTGTAAACGTGATCGGGTTTCTTAGGATTGACAAAGCCGGGAGATTGTTTTGTTTGTAAACGTGATCAGGTTTCTTAGGATTGAAAAAGCTAGGAGTTTTTTTTAACATAAACTTCCTCATCAATTTCACCATTTAGAAAAGCACTTTTAATGTCTATTTGGTATAAAGTGATGTCATGGTGATTAGCATAGGCAAGTAAGATGCGGATGGACTGAAGTCTAGAACGGGGCATATGTCTCACCGTAATCCATACCTTCAACTTGACTGTAGCCTTGGGAGACCAGACGAGCTTTGTTGCGGACGACTTGACCATCTTCGTCTTGCTTGTTGCGAAACACCCATTTGGTACCAATGATGTTGTGGTTGTTGTCGGGCTTCTCGACCAATGTCCACACTTGATTTCTCTCAAAGTTGTGTAGCTCTTCATGCATGGTGTTTATCCAATCCGGATCTTCCAATGCTTCTTCAACCTTCATAGGTTCAATGCTAGAGATGAATGAATAATGTTCACAAAAGTTAGCCAAACGAGTTTTAGAGTGAGTGATTCTCCCGGTTTGAATATCGTTGAAGATTTGTTCGACGAGATGGTCTCTCGAGACTCTTGCTCAAACTCGTGGGAGCTTTTGTTTGGGTCGGGGTGGAGCATCTTCTTCATCATCTCATTCTTCTTCTTGGCCTTCTTCACTATTGGCGTTGTTGTTCTCTTGTCTTGGTGGAGAAGGAGGTTGATGAGGTTCATCTTGGTGTACTTCCTCGTTTTCTTCATCTTGATGTGTCCTACTTTTGGATGCTTCCGTATCAACTCATGGTTCACCTTGTCGTGAGGTAGAAGCTTCCACTTGAACGGACGAGGTACTCTCCTTTACCTCCGTTGGACGAATCTTGCCAATAGACAAGTTTTGGATTGTTTCTGAAGGATCCTTATCTTCTACATCAATTGGCAATTGCTCTACTTGCGAGCCATTAGATTCATCAAACTTCACATCTATCGTCTCTTCAACCTTCCGGGTGAAATTGTTGTAGACACGGTAAGTGTGAGAGTTTGAGCCATAACCAAGTACAAACCTTCATGAGATTTAGGAGCAAATTTAGAACGACGATGCTTATCAAGAATGTAGAACTTTGAGCCGAATACTCGAAAGTGTCCAACTTGGGGTTTGTTACCGGTGAGAAGCTCGTATGTCGTCTTGCTGAGTAGCTTGTGAAGATACAAGCGATTTGTTGCATGACAAGCTGTCTCGACCACTTCCGCCCAAAAGAGTTTTGGAGTCTTGTACTCATCAATCATCGTTATCGCCATCTAAATAAGAGTTCGGTTCTTCCTCTCAACAACTCCATTTTGTTGAGGCGTGTACTTAGCCAAGAACTCATGTGAAATCCCTTCTTCGTCAAGAAAGGTATCCACATTTGTGTTCTTGAACTCTGTTCCATTGTCGTTGTGAACCTTCTTGATATTCACTTCAAATTGATTTTGGGCCTCCCTAGCGAAGTTCTTGAAGATCTTTTGGACCTGCGATTTATCATCAAGAAAGAACACCCACGTAAATCTTGAAAAATCATCAACTATAACTAGACCAAATGAGTTACCACCGAGAGTCTTGTAGGCATTGGGACCAAAGAGATCCATATGAAGTAGCTCGAGTGGTCTTCTTGTGGTCATAATGTTCTTCACGGGGTGACTTCCTCCAACTTGTTTTCCTGCTTGACAAGCACTATAAAGTCTATCCTTGTCAAATATAACATCTTTTAATCCTAGGATATGATCACCAATAAGCTTATCAATATTCTGCCTGCCCACATGACCTAACCTTCTATGCCACAACCAACCTTTCGAGGATTTAGCAATTAGGCAAGTTCTAGGTTGAGCCTTTTTAGTGAAATCAACAATGTAAAGATCACCTCTACGTGTACCGGTAAAGACCATTTTATGATTATCTCTACGAAACACTTGGCAATCTACTTCAGTAAATAGGACATTGAAACCAAATTCAGCAAGTCTAGATACGGAAAGTAAATTGTAGCCAAGAGATTCAACGAGCATAACAATTTGTATGGAGCTATCATGTGAGATGGCCACCTTACCAAGGCCAACCACCTTACCCTTTGAGTTATCGCCAAAAGTGACATACTTTCGAGGGCCGTCGTTTTGAGCAAGCTCATGAAACATATCTTTGTCTCCGGTCATATGGTCGGTACACCCACTATCTAGAACCCATTCCTTTCCTCCAGCCATGTAGCCGCGAAGATTAGCCATAAGACCAAAGTGTCTCATTGCATCATCAAGATCATAGTCACTATCATCATCCTCATCATAGTATCCATGTTCAATATCGTCATGTGGTGGATAAATTCCTAGAGAGAGTGATTCATTAGAAGTATGACCATACCAATGTTCATCTCTATGAATTCTAATGACTCCGGAAATGATATTGCTAATGATTCCAACATCTCCTTTGGCACTCGTAAGATTAGTAAGCTCAAATAAACAATCACCAAATTTGGGATCATTGGAACTCATCTTACTCAAGGCAATAGATTTATGAAGAATCTCATCTAAGTTTTTCAAGGAATAGTTTGGAAATCGTTCCTCAAGGAATCTCCATATGGTGTAGGCACAATCAAGAGCAGGCAAGCTAGCAAGCAAGTTTCTAGGCAAACCTCTAGTGTTTAAATTGACAGTTCTAAGATTATGGATCATGTCAATAGACTCATCAAGGGTAGGATTCAAAGGATCAACATGAGGTGCACAAGGGTTAGTAATGTACTTGTTCAAATGATATTCATTGAAAATCTCAAGCATCTCATTTTTCCACTCATGAAAGTACTCTCCATCAAGTATAGGCACTCTATGTCTAAGACTCCCCAACATAGACTCGTCCATCTTCCTCCAAAGGTGTTTAAACCAAAGCAGTGGAGACCAATGCTCTGTTACCAATTGAGAGGTTCGAGAAGAGGTGTCTAGAGGGGGTGAATAGACTCTTAGTAAGAAAAGTTGCAGTTTTTAATTTCTTTAGGTTGAAGTGGGGTTTTGGCAAAAGTTTAAACATTCACAATACATATCAAGCAAGCATGATAAGAGTATATGAGCAGCAGAGAGTAAATCATGCAAGTTGCAAGAATGTAAAGGGATGGGATTTGAGTGTGCAAATGCAATTGGAGACACGGAGATTTTTGGCGTGGTTCTGATAGGTGGTGCTATCGTACATCCATGTTGATGGAGACTTCAACCCACGAAGGGTAACGGTTGCGCGAGTCCACGGAGGGCTCCACCCACGACGGGTCCAGGAAGAAGCAACCTTGTCTATCCCACCATGGCCATCGCCCACGAAGGACTTTCCTCACTAGGGTAAATCATCGTGAAGCAGGTGATCTCCTTGCCTGTACAAACTCCTGGGTTCAACTCCACAATCTTGATGGAGGCTCCCAAGTGACACCTAACCAATCTAGGAGACACCACTCTCCAAAAGGTAATAGATGGTGTGTTGATGATGAACTCCTTGCTCTTGTGCTTCAAATGATAGTCTCCCCAACACTTAGCTCTCTCTCATTGGATTGGATTTGGTGGAAAGAGGGTTTGAGTGGAAAGCAACTTGGGGAAGGCTAGAGATCAAGATTTATGTGGTTGGAATGGAATTTCTTGACCTCAACACAAGTGTAGGTGGTTCTCTCTCAGAAAATGTATGTTGGAAGTGTAGGCATGTTCTGATGGCTCTCTCCACGAATGAAGAGTGGGTGGAGGGGTATATATAGCCTCCACACAAAATCTAATTGTTACACACAAATCACCAAACTCGGTGGGACCGAATCAGACAACTCGGTCGGACCATTTAGTTCATAATGTGACCGTTAAACTTTTCGATGGGACCGATATGATCAACTTGGTGGGACCGATGTGCTAGGGTTAGGATAATACCTCGTCCCGGTTTGACCGATTATGCAAACTCAGTGAGACCGATTTTGGTAATAGGCAAAACAAAGAGTTGGTCAAGCAAACTCGGTGGAACCGATTGCATATCTCGGTGGGACCGAAACTATTGCCATAGGTAACAGAGAGTTTGCAATCCCATCTCGGTGAGACCGAGATCCCATCAGTGAGACCGATTTGACTAGGGTTTCTAGCAGTGGCTATGTCACGCGAACTCGGTGGCGCCGGGTTTGACTTTTGGTTTGGGACATATGTGGATATCGGAAAGTGGTTGAGGGCTTTGGAGCATATCACTAAGCACTTCGAGCAAGCAAGCCATTAAGCAACACCTCATCCCCTTTTAATAGTATTGGCTTTCCTATGGACTCAATGTGATCTTGGATCGCTAAAAGCAAAATGTACAGTCTTGAGCTTTAGAGCTTGAGCGAATCATTTGTCCTTGGCATCTTGAAAGGGTTCCATATCCTCTTGTCCACGCCACTCCATATGTTGAACTTGTCTGAAATATTATAGATGAAAACATCAGTCCCACAAGAGATATGTTGGCATTAATTAGCAAAACCACCTAGGGAGCACTTGTGATTTCATCAATTATCTATTTAGGATGAGGAGGAACAAAAGAAATGGGCAGCCAGATGAAGGCATGTGCGATATACAGCATACGGTTCACTAGGATGAACCGTGCGTGATTAGGCAACACAATGGAAATGGTTCAACTGAACAAGATGTGTGTGATACGCGGCAAACAGGTCTGTAATCAGAAATGTGTGCGAAGACCAATAATAACAGAGACGATTGCTGCAAATAAGTCGTGTGATTTACTCTTTCTACAGTAGAATAACATGTATATTTATAACTGAAATAAACATCCAATTACATAAATGACTATACAGATCATTCGTACACACCTCAATAAACAATTGCGTGCATTCTAAAGTAGGAGAAACGATCGTCTATTCATCTACTTCTTGTGACGCTCCTGCCACTACTTTGTGGCTCGATCCCTTGTCTGGGGTAGGAAGAAGACAGTTCCTCATGTCAACGATCCGCCTGTACATCTCGTAGCTTGTGTACGTGTCCATGGCCGCATACTTGACATGTTGTTCATCCAGTCTCTCACGCCACACACTGTGCCAGGCGTTCTTGTCCTTATGGCTCTCATTCTTCATCTTCATGTAGTAGGGGTCGATGATGGCCGAGGCAAGGTCAACCAGGGAGTTCAGTTTGTTTGTCGCTGCCCCAGACCTTGTAGTGGCGCTGGATGTTGACAAGATTCGGGCATTTCAAGCCCGAAACCTTGAGCGCTTTCAGATCATTGGTGGTGTCCACCGTAGTGAAACTGTAGTCGGAGCTGTTGATAAACCTGGAGAAATGCTCGCAAGGCGTTGTGGCCAGGTGGTAGTGGTAGACGAGGACATCATGTCGCATGCACAACTAGGCGACGGCAACCTTCTAATCGTGCCCGACACGACCCATGGTGTACTTGAGGTCGAAGCCGACCACTTGGTACTTGTCCTCGGCAAGGAACTGCTCCATGGTTTGGATGGAGCTCTCCACCGAGACCGGATCATTTGTGTACACCACCGAGAGAGCCTTCCCCCTCACGTGGGTGTCCACGACGTGTTGCGTGGTGAACTGCCCGCCGTTGTCATCGTTGGCCGCTGGGAGCGCCATTGGAGCCACGTGAAGCGCCATTAGAACCGCTAGATGTCCTCTTTGTTTGTGTCCTCGTGGGTGTGCTTATTGTGTCGTGTGAGACAAGAGATGAAGGTAAATGGCCGCAGGAATAAAAGGGGGCCGGGCTGTAACGCCCACGATGTGGCTATATCTCCCACGTGTCGAAGCACGACTTAGAGGTATAACCGCATTGTAAGCAATGTCGCAAGTGAGGTAATCTTCACACAACCCATGTAATACATAAGGGGAAGAGATACATAGTTGGCTTACAATCGCCACTTCACACAATTACATGAATAAAGCATTACATCATCCAGATACACACAAGGTCCGACTACGGAACCAAAAAGAAAGAAGACTACCCCAAATGCTACACAGATCCCCGATCGTCCCAACTGGGCTCCACTACTGATCAACTAAGAAACGGAACAACAAGACGAACACGGTCTTCAACTAGCTCCTCCTTGAGCTCGGTTGCGTCACCTGCACGATATCATCGGCACCTGCAAACTAGTTTTGGAAGTATCTGTGAGTCACGGGGACTCAGCAATCTCACACCCTCGCGATCAAGACTATTTAAGCTTATAGGTAGGGGTAAAAGGTATGAGGTGGAGCTGCAGCAAGCGACTAGCATAGTTGGTGGCTAACATACGCAAATGAGAGCGAGAAGAGAAGGCAATGCATGGTCGAGAAACTATGATCAAGAAGTGATCCTAGAACAACCTATGATCAAGCATAACTCCAACACCGTGTTCACTTCCCGGACTCTGCCGCAAAGAGACCATCACGGTTACACACGTGGTTGATGCATTTTAATTAAGGTAAGCTTTAGGTTTTCTACAACCGGACATTAACAAATTCGGATCAGCCCATAACCGCAGGCACGGCTTTCGAAAGTTCAAAACCCTGTAGGGGTGTCCCAACTTAGCCCATCACAAGCTCTCACGATCAACGAAGGATATTCCTTCTCCCAAGACAATCCGATTAGACTCGGCATCCCGGTTAAAAGACATCCTCGACAATGGTAGAACAAGTCCAGCAAGACCGCCCGATGCGCCGACATCCTGATAGGAGCTGCACATATCTCCTTCTCAGGGCAACACCGGATGAACACTACGTACAGCTAAAACCACCCCCCAAGTTTCCCCGAGGTGGCGCCGCAAGTGGCTCTGTTTCGGACCAACACTTAGACAAGCACTGGCCCGGGGGGGTTAAAATAAAGATGACCCTTGGGCTGGCCTAACCCAAGGGAAAACGAGGCTAGGTGGCGAATGGTAAAACCAAGGTTGGGCCTTGCTGGAGGTGTTTTATTAAAGGCGAACTGTCAAGGGGTTCCCATTATAACCCAACCGTGTAAGGAACGCAAAATCCGGGAACATAACACCGATATGACGGAAACTAGGGCGGCAAGAGTGGAACAAAACACCAGGCATAAGGCCGAGCCTTCCACCCTTTACCAAGTATATAGATGCATTAATTAAATAAGAGATATTGTGATATCCCAACAAAATAACCATGTTGCAAACATGGAACAAGCTCCAATCTTCACCTGCAACTAACAACGCTATAAGAGGGGCTGAGAAAAGCGGTAACATAGCCAAACAACGGTTTGCTAGGACAAGGTGGGTTAGAGGCTTGGCTTAACAATATGGGAGGCATGATAATCAAGTGGTAGGTATCGCAGCATAGGCATAGCAAAAGAGCGAGCAACTAGCAAGCAAAGATAGAAGTGATTCTGAGGGTATGGTCATCTTGCCAGAAATCCCGCAAGGAAGAAGAACGAGTCCATGAAGAAGACAAACGGACATAGCCAAAGGATCCTCACAACACGACGTTACCGGATTACCGAGAAGAAGTACACCGGAAAGAAAGAAAACAACATAGTAAACAAACATCACATAACCATGGCACGATGCGCAAACAAGTATGATGCATGTCCGGTTTAATGAAGCATGGCATGGCAAAGTGCACAAACAACCCTACAAATTAAGTGGATCTCAATATGCAACGAGTTGCATATTGACGGAACACCACATTCAAGTTATTTAGTTTGATCTCGTTTATGCACCTAACAATATTAAATGTTGATTAACATGGAAAGGGGTGAAGCACAACAAAACTACCTATCTAGGAAAGTTTAAATGAGGCCGAAACAACAAACAACAAGTCCGGAAAAATCCTCATGTGCATATTTTGGTTATGGTACTGTTCTTCCCTAAACAATATTTAATAGTTGTTAAACATGCAAAGTGATGTCACCATGTTAAACTAGGCATTTTTCTACCCCATTTACATATAAAGTTTATTAAAATCGGAGCTACGATTATTTAGTTATGAATTAAATCATTATAACATGGCAATTAAGCAAAACTTAAACAAACAGCATTTTAAACCTTTCAAACATGCATGAAACTGGCATATTATTGATACGTCCCCAACGTATCTATAATTTTTGATTGCTCCATGCTATATTATCTACTGTTTTGAATGTTTATGGGATTTATTATACACTTTTATATCATTTTTGGGACTAACCTATTAACCCAGAGCCTAGTGCGAGTTTCTGGTTTACCCTATTTTAGGGTTTCGAAGAAAAGGAAAACCAAACGGAGTCCAATTGACCTGAAACTTCACGGAACTCATTTTTGGAAGGAAAGAAGCCCAGAAGACTTGGAGTGCACATCGGGGGATCTGCGAGGAGGTCACGAGGCAGGGGGGCACGCCCACTCCCCTGGGCACGCCCTCCACCCTCGTGAGCCCCTTGTGGCCCCCCTGACGTACTTCTTCCGCCTATATGTCTCCATATACCCTAAAAACATCCGTGAGCATGATAGATTGGGAGTTCCGCCGCCAGAAGCCTCAGTATCCACCGAAAACCAATCTAGACTCGTTCCGGCACCCTGCCGAAGGGGGCAATCCTTCTCCGGTGGCCATCTTCATCATCCCGGTGCTCTCCATGACGAGGAGGGAGTAGTTCTCCCTCGGGGCTGAGGGTATGTACCGGTAGCTATGTGTTTGATCTCTCTCTCTATCTCGTGTTCTTGAGGTGATACGATCTTGATGTATCGCGAGCTTTGCTATTATAGTTGGATCTTATGTTTCTCCTCCCCTCTTCTCTCTTGTAATGAATCGAGTTTCCCCTTTGAAGTAATCTTTTCGGATTGAGTATTTAAAAATTTGAGAACACTTGATGTATGTCTTACCGTGGATATCTGTGGTCACAATGGGATATCACGTGATTCAGTTGATGTATGTTTTGGTGATCAACTTGCGGGTTCCGCCCATTGAACCTATGCATAGGGGTTGGCACACGTTTTCGTCGTGATTCTCCGGTAGAAACTTTGGGGCACTCTTTGAGGTCCTTTGTGTTGGTTGAATAGATGAATCTGAGATTGTGTGATGCATATCGTATAATCATACCCACGGATACTTGAGGTGACATTGGAGTATCTAGGTGACATTAGGGTTTTGGTTGATTTGTATCTTAAGGTGTTATTCTAGTACGAACTCTACGGCTGTTTGTGACACTTATTGGAATAGCCCAACGGATTGATTGGAAAGAATAACTTTGAGGTGGTTTCGTACCCTACCATAATCTCTTCGTTCGTTCTCCGCTATTAGTGACTTTGGAGTGACTCTTTGTTGCATGTTGAGGGATAGTTTTACGATCCAATTATGTTAGTATTGTTGAGAGGACTTACACTAGTGAAAGTATGAACCCTAGGCCTTATTCCACACATTGCAATACCGTTTACGCTCACTTTTATGACTTAGTTACTAGCTGTTTTTATATTTTTCAGATTACAAAAACTATTATCTACTATCCATGTACCATTTGTTCACCATCTCTTCGCCGAACTAGTGCACCTATACAATTTACCATTGTATTGGGTGTCTTGGGGACACAAGATGACTCTTTGTTATTTGGTTGCAGGGTTGCTTGAGAGAGACCATCTTCATCCTACGCTTGAGGGAAATTTTCTACTGTCCTACAAACCTCTGCACTTGCAGGCCCAACAATGTCTACAAGAAGAAGGTTGTGTATTAGACATCAAGCTCTTTTCTGGCGTCGTTGCAGGGGAGGTTAGCGCTTGAAGGTATATCTTTAGATCTTGCAATCGAGTCTTTTAGTTTATTTTTTTATCACTATTTTAGTTTATAAAAGAAAACTATAAAAAATGGAATTGAGTTTGTCTCATACGCTTCACCTTTTTAATATCTTTCGTGAGTATGACGGAAAGGAAAATTGTGCTCAGGTGCTAGAAGAAGAAATCTATAAAATGTTTGGCACTAAATATTTGAATGATGAGCATGATTGCAATGTTGTTAGTATGAATTCTTTGAATATCCATGATGCTAATGATGATTGCACTAGTTATGATAAAAATGCCTCCAATAAACATGTCAATTTCTGTGGAGTAGACTGGGTTTGCAAGTACACACCAAATAGGGAAGATAGATATTGCAAGAGGCATAAGTACTTAGAAACCAAATCGTTGCAAGAAATCCTAGATGAATGTGCTGAAAGATTCAATATTTTTCGTACCCCTTGTGAACTTTGCAATGAACATGGTCATTTAAAGCTCCAATGCTATTTGTTTCATGATCAAGTCGTGTCCAAACATTGTGATAATTTGATTACCCTTGAGCATCATAAAGAGCTTAGCCTTCTTTTGGGTTATGAAGAAATGAAACATATAACTGAGGGTATTCCAAAGTTTAATCTTGATAGAGTTCTTGATTTTGATCTAGAAAATATTTATATGTATTGTGCGGTGAATTGCATTGAAAATCCTTATATTTCCAATTACATAAAGAAAAGAAAACAAATAGAATATGAAGAGAATACTAATGAAAGGGAAGAGACTTCCGAATATCCTCCTATTATTTCTTATGATGAATCAGGTAACGAGGAGGAGCCTCCTATTCAACCAATCTCATTAATAAGGAGCTCCAAAAAGAGGATTGAACCCACACATGATGTGGTGAAGAAGAAGAAAAGAAAAAGGAAGAGAGGTAAAAGGATATCTCTCTCAAATAATGCTGCTCCTATTACTATTGTGCCTCATGAAAATATAATTGTGGAAGATAATGATACTTCTTATGATCTTGAAAATCTTTTTGGCACTTGCTTGGAAGAATATAATAATTGCTATAATATTGGTGCTATCCATGCTATTAATGATGAGAGTGATTATGCTTATGATACGAAAAGGCCCAAGATTGGGGAAGCTAAGTTTGATGAGGATGACATATTTGAGAATATATTTGCTGCAATTAATGTTTGTCCCAAGCTTGGGGATGCTATGTTTAATAATGATGATATTTTTAGCCTTCCATGTTTTGATATGCAAAGTGATTACGATGAGAACAAAGTTGCTACTTATGATGATTATTGTGATGAAACTTATGCTATAAAAAGTAGTGATGATTATATTTATAAAACTTGTCATGATTATGATTACCCTTTTTCTGAACATTACTCTTTTAATATGGAAACAATTTATAGTATTCAAGTCTCTTATGATACCCCCACTATCCCGAATGAGAAGAATTTTGCTTATGTGGAGAGTAATAAAATTTCTATGCAAGTAGATCATGAAAAGAATGCTTTAGGTGCTGGTTATATTGTTGAATTCATTCATGTTGCTACTGAAAATTATTATGAGGGTAGGACTATATGCTTGTAGTAATTGCAATAATATCAAGTTTCCTCTCTATATGCTTAAAATTTTGAAGTTATGCTTGTTTTACCTTCCTATGCAAGTTGATTCTTGCTCCACAAGTTTTTTTCTCAAAAAATACCTATGCATAGGAAGTGGGTTAGACATAAATGTGTTAGTCATATTCTTCACGATGCTCTCTTTATGTTTCAATTCTTATCCTTTATGTGAGCATCATTGAAATTATCATGCCTAGCTAGGGGCATTAAACGATAGCGCTTGTTGGGAGGCAACCCAATTTTATTTTTGTTACTTGTATTTTGTTCCTGTTAAGTAATATATAATTCATATAGCCTATGTTTATATGTGGTTTTATGCTTTTAATTAGTGTTTGTGCCAAGTAGAACCTTTGGGAAGACTTGGGGAAAGTCTTGTTGATCATGCTGTAAAAAAACAGAAATTTTAGCGCTCACGGTAATTGCTGCCATTTTTATTTGGAGAGTGCTCTTTAGTTAATTCTTTTTGAATATGATTAATCGATAAATTCCTCAGGTCCAGCAATTTATTTGATAATTTTATGAGTACCAGATGTATACGTTTGATCCAGATTACTACAGAATGTTCTGTTTTTGACAGATTCTGTTTTTGATGTGTTGTTTGCTTATTTTGATGAATCTATGGCTAGTAAAATAGTTTATAAACCATATAGAAGTTGTAATACAGTAGGTTTAACACAAATATAAATAAAGAATGAGTTCATTACAGTACCTTGAAGTGGTGATTTACTTTCTTATACTAACGGAGCTTACGAGTTTTCTACTTTAAGTTTTGTGTTGTGAAGTTTTCAAGTTTTGGGGAAGGATTCGATGGACTATGGAATAAGGAGTGTAAAGAGCCTAAGATTGGGGATTCCCGAGGCACCCCAAGGTAATATTCAAGTAAAACCCAGAGCCTAAGCTTGGGGATGCCCCGGAAGGCATCCCCTCTTTCGTCTTCGTTCATTGGTAACTTTACTTGGAGCTATATTTTTATTCGCCACATGATATGTGTTTTGCTTGGAGCATCAATCTATTTTCTTAGGATTTGCTTTCTGTTATTTAGAACAATGTTTTGCATCTTTTATTTCAACAAAAGTGGCATTGATATCCTTTACTATGCCTATGTTACAAGTATACATGTTGCTGTTTGAAAACAGAAAGTTTACCGCTGTTGCAATAATTCCCTAGAAAAGTAAGAATGTGATAAAATGTTGAAACCTTTTTCATATTAAGCTATGATAAATTTACTACAGTGGGAATTTTCTTTCATAATTTTTTGAGTTAGGGAAGTATGGATGTTGCTGCATTCTTTACAGACTATCCTGTTTAGGCAGATTGCTGTTATGTTTGCATTGTTTGCTTGTGTTTGCTTCTTTAATGATTCTATTTGAGGATAGGACTATTAAATATGCAGAGGCATTTAGTATGTAATATTGAATAATAATTTTAGTGATTTTCTACAGTAGAGTATGATAAGGTTTTGGCAATGGTTTATACTAACTTATCTCATGAGTCCTTGTTGAGTTTTGTGTGGATGAAGCTTTTGAGATTTAGGGAGACCGTGATATGAGAGGAATTAAGGAGACACAAAAGCTCAAGCTTGGGGATGCCCAAGGCACCCCAAGATAATATTTCAAGAAGTCTCAAGCATCTAAGCTTGGGGATGCCCCGGTTGGCATCCCACCTTTCTTCTTCAACAACTATCGGTTAGTTTCGGTTGATCCTAAGTTTTTGCTTCTTCACATGATGTTTGCTATTCTTAGAATGTCATTTTCTTTTGCTTTGCTTGCTGTTTGAATAGAATACCAAGATCTGAAATTATTAAATGTTAGAGAGTCTTCACATAGTTGCATAATTATTCGACTACTCATTAATCTTCACTTATATCTTTCGGAGTAGCTTGTTGTTTGCTCTAGTGCTTCACTTATATCTTTTAGAGCATGGTGGTAGTTTTATTTTGAAGAAATAGATGAACTCTCATGCTTCACTTAGATTATTTTGAGAGTCTTAATAGCATGGTAATTTGCTTAAAATCCTAATATGCTTGGTATGCAAGATTAATAATAAAACTTTCTTATGAGTGTGTTGAATATGAGAAGTTTGATACTTGATGATTGTTTTGAGATATGAAGATGGTGATATTAGAGTCATGCTAGTTGAGTAGTTGTGAATTTGAGAAATACTTGTGTTGAAGTTTGTGATTCCCGTAGCATGCACGTATGGTGAACCGTTATGTGATGAAGTCGGAGCATGATTTATTTATTGATTGTCTTCCTTATGAGTGGCGGTCGGGGACGAGCGATGGTCTTTTCCTACCAATCTATCCCCCTAGGAGCATGCGCGTAGTACTTTGTTTCGATAACTATAGATTTTTGCAATAAGTATATGAGTTCTTTATGACTAATGTTGAGTCCATGGATTATACGCACTCTCACCCTTCCACCATTGCTAGCCTCTCTTGTACCGCGCAACTTTCGCCGGTACCTTAAACCCACCATATACCTTCCTCAAAACAGCCACCATACCTCCTATTATGGCATTTCCATAGCCATTCCAAGATATATTTCCATGCAACTTTCCACCGTTCTGTTACTATGACACACTCCATCATTGTCATATTGCTTTGCATGATCATGTAGTTGACATAGTATTTGTGGCAAAGGCACAGTTCATAATTCTTTCATACATGTCACTCTTGATTCATTGCATATCCCTGTACACCGCCGGAGGCATTCATATAGAGTCATATTTGGTTCTAAGTATCAAGTTGTAATTGTTGAGTTGTAAGAAAAATAAAAGTGTGATGATCATCATTATTAGAGCATTGTCCCCGTGAGGAAAGGATGATGGAGACTATGATTCCCCCACAAGTCGGGATGAGACTCCGGACAAAAAATAAATAAAAGAGGCCAAAGAAGCCCAAACAAAATAAAAAGAGAAAAGAGGCCATAAAAAAAAGAGAAAGGCCCAAATAAAAAAATGAGAGAAAAAGAGAGAAGGGACAATGCTACTATCCTTTTACCACACTTGTGCTTCAAAGTAGCACCATGATCTTCATGATAGAGAGTCTCCTATGTTGTCACTTTCATATACTAGTGGGAATCTTTCATTATAGAACTTGGCTTGTATATTCCAATGATGGCTTCCTCAAAATGCCTTAGTTCTTCGTTGAGCAAGCGAGTTGGATGCACACCCACTAGTTTCTTTTTGAGCTTTCATACACTTATGGCTCTAGTGCATCCGTTGCATGGCAATCCCTACTCACTCACATTGATATCTATTGATGGGCATCTCCATAGCCCGTTGATACTCCAGTTGATGTGAGACTATCTTCTCCTTTTTGTCTTCTCCACAACCACCGTTCTATTCCTCCTATAGTGCTATATCCATGGTTCACGCTCATATATTGCGTGAAGATTGAAAAAGTTTGAGAACATAAAAGTATGAAACAATTGCTTGGCTTGTCATCGGGGTTGTGCATGATTGAATTATTTGTGTGGTGAAGATGGAGCATAGCCAGACTATATGATTTTGTAGGGATAGCTTTCTTTGGCCATGTTATTTTGAGAAGACATAATTGCTTAGTTAGTATGCTTGAAGTATTATTATTTTTATGTCAATATTAAATTTTGTCTTGAATCTTATGGATCTGATATTCATACCACAATTAAGAAGATTTACATTGAAATTCATGCCAAGTAGCACTCCAACAAATTCTGTTTTATCATTTACCTACTCGAGGACGAGAGGAATTAAGCTTGGGGATGCTGATACGTCTCCAACGTATCTATAATTTTTGAGATTGCTCCATGCTATATTATCTACTGTTTTGAATGTTTATGGGCTTTATTATACACTTTTATATCATTTTTGGGACTAACCTATTAACCCAGAGCCCAGTGCCAGTTTCTGTTTTTACCCTGTTTTAGGGTTTCGAAGAAAAGGAAAACCAAACGGAGTCCAATTGACCTGAAACTTCACGGAACTCATTTTTGGAAGGAAAGAAGCCCAGAAGACTTGGAGTGCACGTCGGGGGATCTGCGAGGAGGTCACGAGGCAGGGGGCGCGCCCACCCCCCTGGGCGCGCCCTCCACCCTCGTGAGCCCCTCGTGGCCCCCCTGACGTACTTCTTCCACCTATATATCTCCATATGCCCTAAAACGATCGGGGAGCACAATAGATCGGGAGTTCTGCCGCCAGAAGCCTCTATAGCCACCGAAAACCAATCTAGACCCGTTCCGGCACCCTGCCGGAGGGGGTAACCCCCCTCCGGTGGCCATCTTCATCATCCCGGTGCTCTCCATGACGAGGAGGGAGTAGTTCTCCCTCGGGGCTGAGTGTATGTACCAGTAGCTATGTGTTTGATCTCTCTCTCTCTCTCTCTCTCGTGTTCTTGAGGCGATACGATCTTGATGTATCGCGAGCTTTAGCTATATAGTTTGGATCTTATGTTCTCCTCCCCTTCTCTCTTGTAATGATTGAGTTTCCCCTTGAATAATCTTATCCGATTGAGTCCTTTAAAATTTGAGAACACTTGAATGTATGTCCAGTGGATATCTGTGGTGACAATGGATATCACGTGATTCACTTGATTGTATGTTTTGGTGATCAACTTGCGGGTTCCGCCATTACCTATGCATAGGGGTTGGCACATTTTCGTCGTGATTCTCCTAGTAGAAACTTTGGGGCACTCTTTGAGTCCTTTGTGTTGGTGAATAGATGAATCTGAGATTGTGTGATGCATATCGTATAAGCCTACCCACGGATACTTGAGGTGACATTGGAGTATCTAGGTGACATTAGGGTTTTGGTTGATTTGTATCTTAAGGTGTTATTCTAGTACGAACTCTAGGGCTGTTTGTGACACTTATTGGAATAGCCCAACGGATTGATTGGAAAGAATAACTTTGAGGTGGTTTCGTACCCTACCATAATCTCTTCGTTCGTTCTCCGCTATTAGTGACTTTGGAGTGACTCTTTGTTGCATGTTGAGGGATAGTTTTATGATCCAATTATGTTAGTATTGTTGAGAGGACTTACACTAGTGAAAGTATGAACCCTAGGCCTTATTTCCACACATTGCAATACCGTATACGCTCACTTTTATCACTTGTTACCTTGCTGTTTTTGTATTTTCAGATTACAAAAACTATTATCTACTATCCATGTACCGCTTGTTTCACCATCTCTTCGCCGAACTAGTGCACCTATACAATTTACCATTGTATTGGGTGTCTTGGGGACATAAGAGACTCTTTGTTATTTGGTTGCAGGGTTGCTTGAGAGACACCATCTTCATCCTACACCTCCTACGGATTGATAAACCTTAGGTCATCCACTTGAGGGAAATTTGCTACTGTCCTACAAACCTCTGCATTTGGAGGCCCAACAACATCTACAAGAAGAAGGTTGTGTAGTAGACATCAATTATTTATCCACACAAAATTCTAAGCAAGTTTCACATATAATGTATTTTAATCCGATGCATGGTTCTGAAGTTATTATATGCATGAACTCTAGGGACTTTTCTGCAAAAACTGGTCTCCTCTGGAAAAAATAGACAAAATCGCAGCAATAGGGAAAAAACATATCTGGCTTAATCTGGATCTGGGTGAGGGTTGCTCACTTTGGGCCAAGCCCAGGTCGGATCTGGAGGGGAAGCAAGTTGGGCCTGCTCTGTGGGCTGCAGGAAAGAGGTGGCCATGGGCCTGTCCAACAGAAGCAGGGGAGCGTTGGGCCTGTGCGTTGCGGTCAAGGGGAGCGGCGCGTGTTCGTCCTCGTCTGGACGTAGGGGAGGCAGTGGCGCAACGAAGCTCCGGCGACGACGGGGTCCGGTGATGCTGGTGAGGCCGGGAATGGTTCGCAGGGCCCCAGATCCGGTGGATCCCGGCCGGATCTGGCGAAGGCGGGGTCATTGGCGAACTCCCTGAGCGGCGGCGGTAGGCACCTGAGAGAGAGAGAGAGAGAGAGAGAGAGAGAGAACTTACAGAGAGCGACGACGGGAGGAGGAGAACGAAGGGAGGGAGAGGGACGAGGCCGGTCCTGGCGGCTTCGGTGGTGGTGGTTGAGGTCACTAGTGGCGACGCTGGTTAAGACGGCGACGAGGCGTCGCAGGGCATCCACGGCGGCGGGGTCTTCCTTGGCAGCGACGAGGAAGATGCAGGGAGCAAGGGGCCTCGGGCGCCATGGGAGCAGAGGAGGCTGGGGAAGGTGGGAGCTACTGCTCCGGCGAGGGAGCTCGGCACGCTGGCTCCTCGGCCATCAGTTGGGCTCAGGGTTGAAAACGAGGGGAGGCGCTGCCGCTGGCTGCTACGCGGGCCAACGAGGAAGAAAGGTTCATGGGGATCGGGAGGAGGAGCGGGGTTGGATAGGCACGGAAACAGATGAGGGATTTTGGATCGGGGAGGATCCCGATGAGGAGGAGACATGAAGAGTGGCAGCGCTCGGGAGGATCCCTACAAATTAGGTGGTGACTAGATATATATATATATATAGTAGGTAGGAGAGAGGAGAGGGATTTGGATCATCGGATCGAAATCTGACGGACAAGAATAAATATGCTAAAGAGTCCAATAAATAAAACGATGATATTTTGTAGCTGTTTGGGGATGTTCCGGACCCAACGGTGATGACTATCCGGGTCGGGTTCGGGACAGTTTTCGGACGCGCGCGCGAGGAGGGCCGCGGGCTGACGAGAGAGGTTAGGTAGGGCCTGACGGTGAGTGGGCTGTGGAGAGTGGGTTGGTTTGAGAGAACAGGGGAGAGAAGCAGCCCGACACGATTTCCGGAGACCGAAAAACGTCCGACGATTTGACCGACTATAATGTCGCTATAGTTATCCGTTGGGGCGTCAAACGGACTCCGAATCCGATGAAAGTTGACAGGAGGTCTATCTACACTATAATAAGACCACACGTCAACTCTCATCCCATTCCGAGAACATTTTCTGGCCACTTATAAAATACTATTTCAGACATGCCGCGGGCGCGCGCAAGTGTTGTTGGGCTCAGAACGGACAACGGAGAGAACTCGGAGAACCCGGACGAATGCAAGTTTTAAACATGATGATGCAATGATCATGATGACATGATAAGATGCAACACGGAAGCAAATGACATGACAACGTCAGCGAATAACTAGAAGAGACCTGGCACATCGGTCTCGGGGCGTTACACGTGCGGCGTGGATTCTCGGCGCGTCCCATGGCAGTTTTTGCAACGGGTAACTGCATCGTTGCGCCGCGCCCGGCGGAACCGCATGCACACGAACGTGCGTGATCATGCGCCGGCCCCAAACCCTGGCAGCGCGCATGGAGGGACGAGGGCAGAGCACTCGGAGGAACGCGAGAGCAAGGCGCGCGCGGTGGGACGTGAGCAGAGCGCGCCGCGGCCGCCTGAGCCGCAAGCAACCACATGCATAGAGCACTTGAGCACGCAGGAAATGGTCTCCTACAAGCCGGCCGACGGTTGCGTTGCTGCGTAGAGAGCGGCCGTGTGCTACCACCTCCATCTAGTCTATAGTCCCCTTTATATTGTGTTCCATACTTTGCCCTCAAATTTAACCAAAAAAATGTTAATGCATGTTATAAAATTATATAATTGGAAACTATGTTCAAATACGAATCCAACTATATAATCTTTGGTGACATGCATTCGTATTTTATTAGTTAAATCATGCTTATAAACCAGGACAGGGTATAGTAGGTAATTAAATCAAAAACGTTTTTTATTAACCGTATGTGTATGTGTCATTCCGTCCTCCTCTCACATGTCTTGTCACCTTGCTGCCGCAGATGGCTTACAGCGCAAGCTTGCGCAGCGCGCGGGGGCATTCTTTTGGCCAAATGGTGGCGCCAATGAATCGTCGGTGAGCCCATTCCTGCGCAACCTCGCAGGTTCCCGCGCAAGCTTCCCACACAACTCGAAGAAATCCCCCAAATCCCAATGCTTACCGGCCTGCTATAAAAACCATCACGGCCGGCGAGTCCTCGTCGCATTTTCCCCTCCCTCCCTGTAACTTATCTCGTCTGCTTCTCCCACAATCGCCAATGGCACCGGTCCGTCGTCATCGTTCAGTCACTCCGCCGTCATCAGAGGACAGCTCTAGCTGGGAGGCTACACCGCAGTGGCGGCGCAGTCCCCGGCGTAGTGTAGTGTGTGTGGCGTCCCTGTTGGGTGTGTGTGGAACACCCACCACACACTCAGACGCTGGTGCCTATCTGCAGCTGTTGCCGGCCGCCACCGCTGCCACACCACCTTCGAAAGCCAGGGCCATCGCCCGCTCCGCTGCCGCGTCCCGAAGGCGGGAGATGGACGTTGTGGCCGCCACCCCACTGCCGGCCAACGTGGCCATCACTCGCTCCGCCACCGCGGCATGAAGGTGGGAGGTGGTGGTCGTGGCCGCCAGCCCACCATCGACCGCCGGGATCATCACCCGCTCCGCCACCGCCGCCTGAAGGTGGGAGGTGGAGGTGGATGCTCGCACGTGCATCGGCAACCTTGCGCGCTACACCGAGTTCCTACGGGAGGAGGAGTGCCTCGTCGAGCACGCAAAGAACCTTACCGCCGTCGTGGCCAGGGCACACGCCACCTCAGAGGCGAGGAATCAGGAGATCTACGAGGGGAACTACCGCTTCGAGAGGGGTCGTCTGGAGCGGTAGAGGGCATTCGAGGTGAGCGTCGCTGAAGCTGCAACAGCGGCAGGCACCATATTGCGGATGCCCAGCTCGTCGATAGGCTCCTCCTCCTCCGCCTCTTACTGAGCACGCTCGGTAGAGGAGAGGCCGCCGGAAGTAGTACAAAGCCCCTCCGTAGTAGTAGTAGTAGTACTAGTGTAACATCCCAAATTTTCAATTTGGAATGTTATCCATTATATCATCATTGCATATCATATTTTATTGCAGTTCGGCGTGATCGTAGAAATTCTACGCAACTCAAGGACCTACGGAGAGAGTTGGGGATTTCATTATTTTCATATTCGCGTTTTTGCGAATTTTGAAAAGAGGATCATTTGATTTTAATTATTTTCTCTTCGAATATTTCTTTTATAAAAATAAAAGAGAGGGGATAAAATGACTTCCTCAAAATAGAGAAATATCGAAGATTTAGTATTAAAATCAAATAATATTTTTATTTGGAGTTTTATCGTTATTTTATTTGAATTAGGAAAAAAAGCGTTTTTCAAAAATTGCATTTTAGGCCCAAATAAATGTTGACCTTGTGTGGCTTATTTTTAGAGGACGGAGAAAATTTATTTCGGGATTTGTGGTGTCCGTTTAGTATTCTTTTTCTTTCTTTTTCTGCGCGTCGGAATTATTTTACAAAAAAGAGTCAAACGGACTTGGGCCGCCGTGGGCAACCCGGACTCCGCCCCGCCTAGCCTTTATAAGCCGCCACCCCACTGCAGCCCACCCCAGCCCGCGCCACCGAAACCCTAGCCGCCTCAAGCCCGCCGCCGCCTCCGCGCCGCCTCACCGGAGTTCGCCGGAGTTGCCGCATATTTTTTTTTCGTTCGGTTTTTTAGGTAAACCCTAGATCTGTTTTTTAATAGATTGGTTCGGTTTTTTCGGTTTAGTTATTTAGCAAACGCCCGTTTTTACGTTCATTTTAACGAACAGTTTTCACCGTTTAGCCGCAAACAGCGAACATTCGTTCGTTAGCCTGTTCGTCAGTTTTTATTTTTCTCGGATTTTCCGTGATTATTTTCGATCGTGATTTCTGATCTGATTTTCGTTTTAGTATAACTTTTCGCTCGTTTATCGGAATCAGACGATTCAAGCGCCTAGAGTTTCGTCTCGAAACCCTCTTTCCGTTTAATCAACTTAAACAAGTTTTTTATACAGTAAAATTTGACTTTAGTTCAGATTAGTAAATGAAGCTTGTTTCTTTCGCAGTTTGAGTTTCGTTGCTCCGTTTGATTTGATTCTTTTTGCAAACCGGAGTTCTTAAGTTGAACTTTCTGGTTATACTTCTTATTTGAGTTTTACCCGTGCCTTTTCTTGATTGCTTATTGAATGCTTGTTTGATTGCGATAGAGTACCCGGAGTGCGAAGCGTGCTACATCGAGTCTCTAGGTTTCATGGATCATCAGCAAGGCAAGTAACACTTTGATCATACCTCTTTACTACCCATTTTTTATTGCATTAGATCAACCCTCAAACAATTGCATGGTTAGGATCTGAATAAATTGTGGGTTGGGAAGTACATGAGGTAGTACCTATTCACCTGTTTCATTATCAAACCCTGGGAGTTACTTCTACGTTATGCTTATCTTGCCATGCTATGTTCGTAGACGTGGATTGGGTTTGAGTGTATTCCATGACAGATTGTGAGATTGTTTACTTATTGGTTCAACTTAAGGTGGCAACTTTAATACACATCTGGGTGGATTGAGGCACCTAGGGAACCCAGTGATTGCCTGTATTTTTGGAAATCCCGGGGTACCATGTGATTTTCCTATGGACCGCCACCCAGGCTCAAAGGGATCATAAGATTATTCATGCTGGAAACTTCCGTGTGCAGCCACATGCCATTATGGGCTCTGGCATAGTTGATTAAGTCGTGTGAACTCTTATAATGGTAGACTAGCAGATGTAGGGGATGTAGGTGTACCGGTCTACCCATCGTAAGGTGCTAACGCGTCTGAAAGACTGTGTCTCGGTCATCCGTTTCTCAAACACCTTGTAGTGCGAGAAATCCAACGAAGGAGATCAAGTCTTGTGGGGAAAAGTGCACAAACCTCTGCAGAGTGTAGAAACTAATCATGGTTAGCCGTGTCCCCGGTTATGGACATCTTGAGTATCTAGTTCTTGGACTATCATGTGGATCTCAGCACTCTAAATTAATTTTGTTGGGTTAATGATTACTTTTAATTGGGATTGAGAGGTGGTTTACCTTCTGAATGTTTTTAACCAAATTTGTAGTTAAATAAAATATATTCCTTTGTAGTAGGGAAAAATTGGCTTTTCGCAGAACCTATTAACCATACAGCCTCCACCAGCCATATATGCATGTAGTGATAGCTTTGCATTGTTCATTACTCTCTTGTGTTACAATTGCCAGCATATTCCATGTGCTGACCCGTTTCGGGATGCAATGTATCATGTTTCAGACTTCTCAGACGACGAGTAAGGAGCCTTAGGTCGTGGTCTTTCACTCAGTGATGCCGTTGGAGTTGATGGACTCACTTTATCTTCCAAGCCTTCCGATGTTATCGTATTAGATGGCCTTAAGCCATATTTATTGTAATAAGTTCTCTTTTGAGACATTCGATGTAATAAGTGTGTGATTGCTACTCTGTTATAAAACCTCAAGTACTGTGTGTGTTAGTATTACCGATCCAGGGATGACACTGATGCACAGTGTCGGGTGGTAGGTGCGACATATGCCAACGGGTGGCTTATCATTGTGGGAGCCAGTAAGACATCGCCGGTGCCTGGAAACGGGATAAGGCGAAGACATGCACGCTGGCAGATCTTACCCAGCTTCGGGGCTCTCTGTGGAGATAACACCCCTACTGCTGCTCTGCGGGGTCTCCGCATGATCACTAGATGGACAAGTAGCTACACAATGCTCCTTGAGCTGTTTGGTGGGAGGAGGAAGAAGGGCACGGCTAGCCTGCTTCTTCTCCTTGTGCGGTGTCTAGGACTAGCCGGGGGTCGAACCCTTTGCATGGGTGCCCCGGGGGGTTTATATAGGCCCACCCCCCGGGGGTACAATGGTAATCCGACTGGGCGCGGGGCCCAGCCGTCTGTGACTGCGCTCGCAGGCTTCCACGCCGGCTGCTGGGGCCCGCCGACTGGCGGGTCCCGCCGGCTGCCGGCCCCTTGGTCGACAGGCAGGCCCCACTGTCCAGGGCCTGGTCGGCGGCTGGTTACGGTGGCTCCATCTTGGTGAAGTGGGCTTCATCGTGGTAGGCGTGGCTACAGTGCCGCTGCCCGTCGGGCGATCGCTGTAGCCTCACCGCCTCTTGTCTCCTTAATGGGGCGTCTCCTTCGAGGGAGGTGGCAGGCCGACTGCGGGGAGCCGGCTCTGTCTTGGGCCGACTGGGGGGAGGCGTGGCCGCCTTCGGGTGTCTCTCTGCCCAAAGGGGCCCACCGTCTGTGGGCCGCGCTGGTGGCCCGTTGTGGGTGACATCAGGGTCAACATGGCAACAGTGCCGCGCCGGACGGGTCATGGCCACTCCGTACGGTGCACTATGCCAGGCGTGCTCCGGGATTCGGGGGTGGCAGGCTTCACTGTAGCCATGCCCTGTCGCACCGCCATTAGGTGGGTGCAAACTTTGAGGGTACGGTCTCGACCGCTTTATGGGAGCCGGCTTCTTGGAGTCGGCCTTCTCACGGCCGGATTCCCGAAGTCGGCCCTCCCGTGGCTTTCTTCATGAGGGCTAAAGTCGGCCCGCCTTCCGAAAGCCGGCCTGGATGACAGCCAGCAAGGGGAAGGCGGCCCCATGTCTTGGGCTCTCGAGAGCCGGACGGGCTAGTAATTTTTTTAGAAGGGCCAGGGGAAGCCGGCTAGGCTACCCATGGCTATTACTCCGACAGTAGTCCCCGAAGCTGACCGAGCTCCGAGGCGGACAAAGGGACGAGAAGCTTGGTCAGCTTCCCATCCTGAAGAGCCGGCTTTGCGGGTGTATGCCGACTTCAGAGAGCTCCGCGTCTTGCATACGGGAAAGGGGTCGACCTGCATGCTGACCGCGGGCCCTCCCGCGACCACGTGGCAGCGAGATCCTGCCAGCGCACGCGCGCGACGGGACGCCGTCGCAGGCCCGGGCCCACCACTCGCAGGCCTTGGTCCGAGCGCGGATCTTCCGTGGCCCACATGGGCCGCTCGCCTTCCCGCGGCGGTTTTATTTCTCCGTTAAGGCACAATAAGCGCGGGACGTCGGGGAGTGGGCACGATCGATCCCCACGTTTCCCCACGCCGCACCTCCTCGGCTCCGCCACGCGAGCCTATAAGTAGGGGGAGGAGGGGGAGCGACAGAGGTTCGCACGCTCTCTCTTGCTCCACCCCTTCTCGTCCTTGTTTCTTCCTCTCGTTGCCGCCGCAGCCTCCCGTCTCAGCGCCGCCGCGCCTCCACATCGTGTCACTCCCATGGCGCTGTCAAGCTCTTGGGACGGCTCCAACGTCCATGAGGACCACATTGAGTTCCTCCGCCAGACTCGGCGCCTGCCCGACGCCAACCTTGTGCGGGTCCGCCTGGCGCCGAAGACGGAGATTTCGCCGGCGCCGGAGGAGGGCGAGCGGGTCGTCTTCCACTCGCACTTCCTGCGCGGCTTCAGCCTTCCGGCGAGCGGATTTCTGCGCTCCTTCCTCGAGTTCTACAACCTTCAGCCGCATCACCTCACGCCCAATGCGGTGATGCTACCGTCGGCCTTCGTCTCCCTCTGCGAAGGTTTCTTGGGGCTGCTCCCCACGCTGGAGCTCTGGGGGGAGTTCTTCCAGAGCAAACTCAGCACCGTCGTCGCGGGCGTGCCTGCCCCCTGTGGGGCCTTCATCGCCATGAGGAGGGCGAGCGAGAACAACCCATTCCCACCCATCCCCCTGATCCAGTCAGTGAAGATCTGGCAGAAATCATACTTCTACATGAAGAACGTCGCTGAGCAAGGAGACCACGTCAACCTTCCGGCTTACGTAGCCGGCCCGCCGGCTGGGAGGCAGCCCTCATGGAGTTTCCGGTCCCGGTCACTGTCTCAGGCCGGGAACGCCGCCGTCTCCCGGCTTCGGATGATGATCCAGTCGGAAAACCTGAGCGGGGCCGACTTGGTGGCCGCCTTCGTGGAGCGCCGGATATCTCCTCTCCAAAGCCGGCCCCACATGATGTGCCAGATGAGCGGCCTCTTCGACCCAAGCCGGCTGAGCACCAGGGAGATGCCTCATGCGGAGGTGTCTTATATGGTAAACTATATCTCCAACTGCAAGCTCGCCGAGGACTGGCGATACGGCAAGGTGCCGTATTCTCGCGCCAACCCTCCGCCCGTGGTAAGTTTTCTTCTCTTCTTTTCGTTGGTAGCCGGCTTTATGATGGCCGGCTTCTAATCAGTCGGTCCTTCTTAGCAGAACCCCCTTCTCCCGCTGACGACCGGGGCAGCGGGGATAGAACGCCAGTATGCCCCCGACCGCACGGCGGACGACGTCGACGATCCGGACTTGGGGGCGACCGCCATGGAAGACGCCGTCGTGGGGGACGACGCCGAGCCCGGGGGCTCAAGGCTCAGCGCGAGCTTCGAGGACTGGCCGAATGATGCTGAAGCCGAAGTCGCCCCGCGTCGCCAGCCGGCGGCCGACCATCAGGGCGCGGGCTCGTCCATCGCGCCGGCTGCCGGCGGTGGTGCACAGAAGCGCCGGGCCGCTTCAGGCCTCTTCGGCAGTCGGCCGAAGAAGTCCAAAGCCTCCACCGCGGCGACCAAGCGAGACGAGGCGGCTGCGAAAGGGGCCCGCTTCCGCAAGGCGGTGAAGCAGCTTCAGGCGGTCTTAGCATAAGTCGTCAATTGCCTTGTCGCATGCTCTTCATCGTTCTCTTTTTGTTCGAGCATTCTTCTTAATTTCTTCCGCTTGCTGGACAGGGCGCCGCTTTCCCTTGAGCGTGGTCCGGGCGGCTCCGTAGTTGGGCCGACTGGAGGTTCTTCAAGCTCCCACCGCGTGGACCCCCGCGCCGACCTCAGGGAGGCCACAGAGCGGAACGCCCGTGAAGCGCGGGAGGAGCACGAGGCGGTGGAGAAAGCAGCCGCCCAGGCGGCGAGGGAGCAGGCCGACGCGGCAGCCAAGGCCCAGGCGGAGGCGGCGACCGCGGAGACGGAGGCGGAGGGTTCGCGCAACCAGCCTCCGCTGCTCGCCATTCCCCTCAAAGCCGTGGCCCCCGACACCCCATTGCCCTTGGTGGAGGAGATCGTCCAAGACCTGCCGCTGATGGAGAAGGGGGAGGACCCCGTGGCCTTTGCGAGGAGAGCGCCACCAGCAGCGCCAACCGGAGCGGGCCAAGGCGGCCAATCGTCAGCGGCGCCAGAGGGGCCGGCCGGGGGTGAGCCGGAGGACAGAGCTGGCCTCGAGCTGCAGCCGGTGACGGGCCGGCGCGCAGGGGGAGGCGCCGCTCCGCCGGAGTTGCGCCGAGTCGCGGGCGCAGGCCAGTCGGCCGAAGATCTGGAGGCGGCCAGCACTGCCTCGTCCGAGTGGACTCCCAGCGGGGGGACTGGCGAGCTGAATGTGGCGGCTCAAGGGGTCCGGAGCCGGCTGCAAGCTCAGGCCGCCCTACTGCAACAGTTCACCCAGGAGTTCCTGTCGACGCGAGCCGCCATCCGGGTGAATCCTTCATTCTTGGCCGCTTTGCTGTCTTGATTTCCTCCATGGGGGCGCGTCAGCGCACCCACTGGGTGTAGTCCCCGAGATTCGGGCCGACTGTTGCGCAGTCGGGTCGGATCTTTCTTGACGGCTACCTTATTTTTGCCTCTTGTCAGAACTTCCAGGAATATCACAACCTCCGTGCTGCCGCCTTCAACTCCCAGCCTCAGGAGTTGAGCCGAAGGACCGACGACCTGGCCGACAGCCGAAGTAAGTACTCGATCTTGTCTGTCTCCTGTGGGGGCGCGTCAGCGCACCCACTGGGTGTAGTCCCCGAGATTCGGGCCGACTGCTGAGCAGTCGGGTCGGATCTTTCTTGACGACTCTTTCCTTATTGGTTTTTCTTTTTCTTTGTCTTCAGGGGCCAACGCCGACTTGAGGAAGGAGCTCGGCGAAGCGAAGGCCGCCCTTCATACCAAGGATGCCGAGGACGCTGCCTTGGTCCAGGAGCGTGATCGCCTGGATAAGAAGCTGGCCGACCAAGAGAAGAGCCACAAGGCGGCCCTGCAGAAGGCACAGGATAGCGAGGCCGCCCTGAAGGCAGAGTTTGAGACTGAGGCGGCGAGCTAGGCTGAGACCCGGCGAGCACTGGATGAAGGCTTCGGCCGGATCAAGGATTTGATCGACGGTAAGCCGCCTTCCTCGCCCCTCTCCTGCCCCTTGCCGCCTGGGTTTTTGGCTTAACTTGAGTTGTTGCTTGTTTTTTGGTGCAGACTACTTCCCCGGCTACTCCGCCTTCACCGCCCACAGCATCAAGGCCCATCGCGAGGCGCGCCGTCAGGCAGGGGCCAACATCGCGCCAGATGCGAACCGGACGCTTGAGGAGCAGCTCCTGGCTGTCCAAGCGCGGTTGCAGCCGGCTCATCGGATGCTTCGCCGGCTCCAACGTGCCGGGGCGCAAGTGTTGGCCGCCCTCTGGCCCGGCGAGACGATCCCCCGCACCCCAAGCCGAACTGCCGACTGGCTGGAGGTCGCAGTCGGTCGCTTTGAGGCTTGGAAGGCGTCGGCGGCCCGCCTCGGAGCCGGGCGGGCATTGGAGTTCGTTCGGGCTTGGTACCCAGGGCTGAGCCTGGACCAGCTGCGCACTTGGCGGATGGAGGCCGACGCGGAGCTGGAGGAGGTGAGGCCGGCTATCGCCCAGCGGGCTTCGACGATCGCCGAGTGCACCGACATCAGCGTTTTTGCGCCCAAAATCGATGATGACGGTGTTGCCCAGCCGGAGGAGTGGTTCGGGCTGAACCCGGCGGTGGGCGAGGACTCGGCAGAGGAGATCGCCTCCAGCGACGAGGGCGAGGATGACGAAGAGGAGGACGGCGAAGACGTCGAGCCGGCTGGTGGAACAACCGGCCGACCTCAGGCCGACTGTACCTCCAGTAACGAGGCGCCTGGAAGCGCGCCCTCTGCGGGAGGCGGTGAGCAAGCCGAGGTTCGCCAGCCGGCCGCTCCTTCAGCCGGCACAACCGTCTCCGCCAACCAGCCTGGCTCGTCGGTCGCTCCGCCAGCTTGACCTGCCATCTTTACTTTTCCTGCTTGTTCTCTTTTGAAAAATCTTCATTAAGTTTTCGCAGTTCCACCCACTGGGGGTGTATCCAAACTATGTTGAATGCTGGCCTCTCAGAGGTCTTTTATGTAATTATTGTTATGTGCATGTTTGGTTTCCATTCGCATATGCTTTTTATCCTTAGGCCTTTTCCTTTGCCGCCTTCCCTCTTTGGGGAGGCAAGTACTTGAGCTTTCTTGGATTGAAGTGAAGTGAATGGAAACCGGCCGGCCGGCTACTCTGGTAGCCAGTCAGCGGTGGGAAAAAAACTGGCTTTGGTTATATTAGTCCATTAGTCCCTAGCCGTTTTTCGTGTGGGCGCCCGTTCCTGCCTTTAACTCTTGCCAGCCGGACAGCCGGTTCTTCGAACTGCGACTTTTGGCAAGAGAAGGCTTGGGAGCCGGCACACTACTTGTCTGACTGCGGGTAGGACTTCTAATATAACTCCAGTCGGCCAGTCCCCGAGCCGACTAGTCGAACCCGGTGCCGGACGGAACAAGTAAATGAAATGACAAGGTCATAAGCATGATACTTTTCATTTATAGATAAGAGATGGCAGTCCCCGAGCCCTCCTCGGGGGGCCTATTGTCTCGTACTTAATACAAAAGTTAGCGTGATACATACTGCATTTCAACTGTAAAATCTTCGAAGGAGGTTGGCGTTCCATGGTCGTTCCGACTCCTTGCCGGAGTCGTCTCTCTTGCGTGCCTTCGGCTTCTGCGCGTCGATCAGCTAGTAGGAGTCGTTGCCTAGAGCTCTGCTGATGACGAAGGGGCCTTCCCAAGGGGCCGAGAGTTTGTGCTGGCCGGCTGTTCGCTGGATCGGCCGGAGCACAAGATCGCCCTCTTGGAAAGATCTTGGCCTGACCTTCCGGCTGTGGTAGCGGCGCAAACCCTGCTGGTAGATGGCAGACCGGCTGAGGGCTAACAACCGGCTTTCTTCCAGCAGGTTGACGCCGTCTTCTCGTGCTTCCTTGGCCTCCGCTTCCGTGTGCATGGTTACTCGAGGCGAGTCGAACTCGATGTCAGTTGGGATGACCGCCTCGGCACCATACACAAGGAAGAAAGGAGTGAAGCCGGTTGACTTGTTTGGTGTAGTGTGCAGACTCCAGAGGACAGCCGGCAGCTCATCGAGCCAACAGCCGGCTGAGCGCTCCAAAGGTACGACCAGTCGGGGCTTGATGTCGGAGAGGATAAGGCCGTTGGCTCGCTCGACCTGGCCGATTGACTGTGGGTGGGCGACGGATGCTAAGTCCAGCCGGATACCTTGGGCTGCGCAGAAATGTGCCAAGGCTCCTTTGGCAAAATTCGTGCCATTGTCGGTGATGATGCTGTGTGGCACGCCGTACCGAGTTGTTATGTCTGCGATGAACGTCACAGCAGTCGGCCCATTCAGCTTCTTGATCAGCTTTGCCTCAATCCACTTGGTGAATTTGTCCCACGGTGATGAGCAAATGCGTCATGCCGCCGCGCGCCGTCTTGAATAGGCCCACCATGTCCAGTCCCCAAACGACGAAGGGCCAAGTGAGGGGAACGGTCTTGAGTGCCGAAGCCGGCATGTGTTGCTTGGAGCTGAAGAGTTGGCACCCCTTGCAATATTTAACTAATTCTTTGGCGTCATCCAAAGCAGTCGGCCAGAAGAAACCATGGTGGAAGGCTTTGGCGACAAGTGATCTTGAGGCCGCATGGTGGCCGCATTCTCCTTGGTGAATGTCTCTGAGGATTGCAATGCCCTTCTCTTGCTCGACGCACCGTTGGAGGATTCCAGTGACACTGCACTTGACTAGTTCTCTGTTGACGATTGTGTATGCTCCGGCTCGACGTTGGACTTGTCTTGCTTCTGTTTCGTCAGCCGGCAGATCTTTGTTTACTAGGAAGTTGAGGATGGACTGAGCCCATGATGGAGCCGCGACTTCTTCTACTGCCAATGTGGCTACTGCCACCAGGGCGGGCGGGCTGGGTGGTGAGATGCTGGAGTCAGCCGCCGGCTGTTGTGCTGGTGCAGTCCCCGGGCCGGCTACCGCAGTCCCCGAGCCAGGTGTGGCAGTTCCCGAGCCGGTTGCCGAAGTCCCCGGGCCGGCTGCGGGAGTCTCGGGGTCGCCTGCTTGGTTCTTCGAGCCGGACCCGGCCGCATCAGGGTCAGGCGGCACAAAGATGGAGTCGGACTCTGGAGACGGCTTGATAGATGGCTTGAGGAGGCATTGTAGAGCGACGCTGGTTGGTATTGCTTGCCGAGTAGATCCTATTCGAGCCAGGGCATCGGCTGGCTCGTTGTCGGCTCGTGGTACGTGGAGGAACTCGCATCCTTCAAAGTATCCGCTGAGTTGTTGGACCAGGAAGCGGTAGCTCGCCATATTTGCGTCCTTGGCGTCCCAGTCGCCGGATGATTGCTGGACCACCAGGTCCGAGTCGCCATAACATAGGATCTGGCGAATGCCGAGTTCTTTGGCAAGCCGGAGCCCGTGTATGATCGCCTCGTACTCGGCCACGTTGTTGGAGGCGGCAAAGTGGATCTGTAGCGTGTATCTAAGCTTGTCGCCTTTGGGAGAGGTAAGGAGGACGCCGGCTCCCAAGCTGGTGCGCATTTTGGACCCGTCGAAGTGCATGCGCCAATGGGTGGAGTCGGGAGCCGGCGGCAGGTATTGGGTCTCGGCCCAGTCGACCAGGAAGTCGGCCAGTGCTTGGGACTTGATGGCGGTGCGGGGCTGGTAGAAGATCGTGTAAGGGGCCAGCTCGATGGCCCATTTCGCCACCCGATCGGATGCGTCCCGGCTGCCTATGATCTCGGCCAGCGGGGCGGTGCATACGACCGTGACGGGATGCTCTTGAAAGTAGGGCTTCAGCTTCTTGGCGGTGAAGTACACGCCGTAACACATCTTCTGGTAGTGCGGGTAGTTCTGCTTTGAGGCGGACAGCACCTCGCTCAAATAATACACCGGCCTTTGGACCAGCTGGGCTCGGCCTTCTTCTGGGCGTTGGACTACGATGATGGTGCTGACCACCCGGCTGGTTGCGGCGATGTAGAGGAGCATGGGCTCCTTCTCAGTCGGCGCCGCCAGAACGGGCGGCGTGGCCAGCATCTTCTTCAGCTCGTGAAAAGCTTGGTCGGCCTGGTCGTTCCACTCGAAGTGAGTGCTCTTCTTCATGAGGCGGTAGAGGGGGAGAACTTTCTCTCCGAGCCGGCTGATGAAGCGGTTCAAGGAGGCCAAGCACCCGGTGAACTTTTGAATGTCTCGAAGCTTGGTGGGGATCGCCATTCTCTCGATGGCCTTGGTCTTCACCGGGATGCATTCGATGCCGCGTTCAGAGACCAGGAAGCCTAGGAGCTGGCCGGCTGGCACTCCGAACACGCATTTCTCGGGGTTGAGCTTGATTTGGAACCGGCGTAAGTTCTCAAACGTTTCCTTGAGGTCTCCCAACAAGGTGCCACGCTTCTCCGTCTTCACCATGATGTCGTCCACGTAAACATGAGCGTTTCTACCGAGCTGCTTGAGGAGGCACTTCTGCATGCAACGCCGAAAAGTGGCACCGGCATTTCTCAAGCCGAATGTCATAGTCAGGTAGCAGAAGGCTCCAAATGGCGTGACGAAGGCGGTCTTCAGGCAGTCGTCCGGATCCAGCTTTATCTGGTGATATCCTGAGTAAGCATCCAAGAAGCTCAACAGCTCGCATCCGGCTGTGGAGTCTATCACTTGGTCAATCCTTGGCAGGGCAAAGGGATCTTTGGGGCAGGCCTTGTTGAGGCTTGTGTAGTCTATGCACATGCACCACTTGTTGTTCTTCTTTAGCACGAGGACAGGGTTGGCGAGCCACTCTGGAAAGAAAACTTCCATAATAAAGCCGGCTGCCAGAAGCCGGGCTATCTCCTCCCCTACAATCCTGCGTTTCTCCTCCGACAGTCGGCGAAGGGGTTGTTTGACTGGCTTTGCGTCTTCTCGAACGTGTAGTTTGTGCTCGGCGAATTTCCTTGGAACACCCGGCATGTCCTTGGGGGACCATGCAAAGATGTCCCGATTCTCAAGGAGGAAATCGGCGAGCTCGCCTTCCTATTTGCTGTTTAGGTTTGCCCCGATGACGGCAAACCTCTCTGGGTGCTCGGGGTCAAGAGGTATCTTCTTCGTCTCCTTGGCCGGCTGGAAAGATCCTTGAGCATCATGCTCCTTGGGGTCGGGGGACACGGCCGACTGCTTGCCGGCTATGGCCACGACTCGGTCCAACATCTTCTTTTCTTTCGCAATCACAAGGGACTCGGCCAGCCGGCTGCTGGCTGCTGCGCACTCAGAGGACTTCTTGTAATCGCCGGCTACGGTGATGACGCCTTTGGTGCTTGGTATCTTCATCTTGAGGTATGCATAGTGGGGAACTGCCATGAATTTGGCCAAGGCAGGTCGGCCAAGCAATGCATGGTAAGGGCTCTCTAGGTCCACCACTTCAAACCAGATCGCTTCCTGGCGGAAATGCTCCTTGTCCCCAAAAACTACATCAATCTTGATCTTGCCAATGGGGGCGCAGGACAGGCCGGGTACGATGCCATGAAACACTGTCCGAGTAGGCATGAGCTGCTTCGTCTTGACGTTTAGCTTCTCTAGGGTGTCACGGTACAGGATGTTGATGCCGCTCCCGCCGTCTATCAACACACGGGAGAAGCGGGCGGCGCGTCTGTCTGTTGCAAGGATGGCTTCCAGGACCAAGGCATAAGAGCCTGGAGACGGCATCACCTCTGGATGGTCGGCCCGGCTCCAGCTGATGGGCTTTTCTGACCAATGCATGTGTCCGGCGGGGTTGGCAGCGACCACGCTGACTTCCTGGTGCTCTCGGCGTCTACTGCGCCGGTCTTCGGGCTGGCTTGTAAAGACGATGTAGGTTGCTTGCTCGTCGGGGAATTCGTCGTGCACGGCTCCGACTGCGGGCCGAGCGGTCGGAGGCGGCGGGGTTGGAGGCGGCGGGCCGGCAGGCGGAGGCGGCACGAGCCCCTCGCCTTTAGAGATTCGGGTGAGCCAATGGCACTTCCGGGTTGTGTGGTTGGACGGCTTCGCGCCGCTGTGGAACTTGCAGGGGGCGTCGAGAGTTTGCTCGTAGGAGAAGGCAGGCTGCCAAGCCGGCCTGCCGCCCTTGGGCTTCTTGGGCGCGGGTCGCCCTTCAGGCGGCGCGTCTTCAACTATGGCCACCTGCTGACTGGCGGGAGGCGGCGCGGGGCCCTTGCGCTTGTGGTCGTTCGAGTGTGGGCGTCGGCCGGAATCCCCAGCCGGCGTCTTGGGCGCCGGGTTAAGTACTTTCCCGGACGCGTCTACCCGAAGCTCGGTCTTCATCGAGGAGTCAGCGGTGGCGTACTTGTCTGCTATGTCCAGAAGCTCGTCGAGGGTAGTCGGCTCGTCGCAGAGGAGCTTGTGCTTGAGGAGGGTGCCTTCTCGGCATCCGGCTGTGAAGTATTCTATGGCTTGCACCTCGTGCACCCCTTCGCAAGAGTTGCGGAGCTCGGCCCAACGCGTGAGGTAGTCGCGAGTGGACTCGGCGGGGCCTTGTACGCACAAGGAGAGCTGTCTGGGCTTGGGAGCCCGCTTGTAGGTGCTGGTGAAGTTGCGGATGAAGGCTTCTGTGAAGTCCAGCCAGCTGTTGATGCTGCGCGGCTTGAGGCTGTTGAGCCAGGTCCGCGCCGTGCCTTGCAGCATGAGGGGCACGTACTTCACGGCAACGCGCCGGTTGCCATTGGCTATGCTAACCGCCATGGAGTAGTCGATCAACCAATCTTCCGGCTTCACAGAGCCATTGTACTTGGGCGTGTCTCTTGGGAGTGAGAACCCTCTAGGGAAGGGCTTGTCGCGGATGCGGGGGCCGAAACAAGGCGGGCCGACATCGTCTTCTTCTCCCAATGCCAGGGATCGCGCCAGGCGGTCGATCCGATGGCGGGCGTCGTTCTCGCCGACTCCTTCGCGGCGGCCTAGCCGGCCGCTGAGAGTCGGGTGCGCCACTGGCGGCGGGGCGGGATATCTCTCTCGACGGGGTGGACGCGGACGCGGGTTGCCCCGCCATTCCATGGCTCGGGGATGGCCGTCCGCGTCTCGCTCGATGGAGATTCTGGTCCGGCTGCGGCTGGCAGCCGGCTCTTTCTCGCGCCGCGCGCGGGTGTTGCTCGTAGTCGGTGTCCGGGACGTCGTGCCGTGATCTCGGCGCGGGGGAGGGCTTTCCGCGCGGGCGTCGGCTTCATGTCGCTGCGCGGCTGCGTCAATCAGTTGCTGGATGCGCCGGGTCATGTGGGGGAGGTCTTCGGCCTCCAAGCCGTCCAACTCGTCTACGGCCGCCTGGGCGGCACGCAAGTTCTCGAGCGGAGTGGTATAGACCGGGCGGTCGACTCCCAGCGTGTTGGCGATGATGGCGCCGCATTGCTTGACAAGGCCGGCCCGGCTTGGTCCGCTCGGGGCCGGCGTGCCGAAGGCGGCGCGGTCAGCTTCGCGCTGGTAGGCCTCAGTGAGGCGTCTTACGGAAGCCTGCCTCCGGCCCTCTGCGAGGAGGGCGAGGCGGCGTGCCTCCAGTGCTTCGTCGTCGGCATTAGCCGGGAGGGGGGTGGACAAGTCGTGGGTCGCCGCGTGCGGGGCGTCGTGGTCACTCTCGTCGGCCGGGCCGCCGTGGCCGACAACCATCACTTCGGTGGTGACAGCGTCGCAGCCACCGTCTCGTGGAAGCGGGTCGTTGTAGATCGTGACGTTGGTGGGGAAGGTGTCGTAGGAGGCCGTGTCGGAGTCGAGTGGCATCGGATCGGTGGAGCCAACCGACTCCAGATCCACAGCGGGCTCGCTGGAGACATGGAGCTGGCCGAGGAGGTTGGCGAGGTGGTCGGTGCCCGCATCGGAGGCGAGCTCGTCGGAGATGAGGGTCTTGTCGAGGAGATCAGCAAGGCTGCTCGCTGCGCAGGCATTGGTGATGCCTTGCAGCGCGTCGTGGCAAGCGCCATCAGGCATGCCTGGCTGGCTACGCTCGCGGGGGAGGAAGAGGGTTCCCGTCCAGAACAGGTCTCCGGATGACGGTGCACCTGGCCCCACGGTGGGCACCAAATGTCGGGTGGTAGGTGCGACATATGCCAACGGGTGGCTTGTCATTGTGGGAGCCAGTAAGACATCGCCGGTGCCTGGAAACGGCATAAGGCGAAGACATGCACACCGGCAGATCTTACCCAGCTTCGGGGATCTCCGTGGAGATAACACCCCTACAGCTGCTCTGCGGGGTCTCCGCATGATCACTAGATGGACAAGTAGCTACACAATGCTCCTTAAGCTGTTTGGTGGGAGGAGGAAGAAGGGCACGGCTAGCCTGCTTCTTCTCCTTGTGTGGTGTCTAGGACTAGCAGGGGGTCGAACCCTTTGCATGGGTACCCCGGGGGGTTTATATAGGCCCACCCCCCGGGGGTATAATGGTAATCGGACTGGGCACGGGGCCCAGCCGTCTGTGACTGCGCTCGCTGGCTTCCGCGCCGGCTGCTGGGGCCCGCCGACTGGCGGGTCCCGCCGGCTACCGGCCCCTTGGTCGACAGGCAGGCCCCACTGTCCAGGGCCTGGTCGGCGGCTGGTTACTGTGGCTCCATCTTGGTGACGTGGGCTTCATCGTGGTAGGCGTGGCTACCGTGCCGCCGCCCGTCGGGCGATCGCTGTAGCCTCACCGCGTCTTGTCTCCTTAATGGGGCGTCTCCTTCGAGGGAGGTGGCAGGCCGGCTTCGGGGAGCCGGCTCTGTCTTGGGCCGACTGGGGGGAGGCGTGGCCGCCTTCGGGTGTCTCTCTGCCCGAAGGGGCCCACCGTCTGTGGGCCTTGCTGGCGGCCCGTCGTGGGTGACATCAGGGTCAACATGGCAACAGTGCCGCGCCGGACGGGTCATGGCCACTCCGTACGGTGCACTGTGCCAGGCGTGCTCCGGGATTCGGGGGTGGCAGGCTTCACTGTAGCCACGCCCCGTCGCACCGCCGTTAGGTGGGTGCAAACTTTGAGGGTACGGTCTCGACCGCTTTATGGGAGCCGGCTTCTTGAAGTCGGCCTTCTCACGGTTGGCTTCCCGAAGTCGGCCCTCCCGTGGCTTTCTTCATGAGGGCTAAAGTCGGGCCACCTTCTGAAAGCTGGCCTGGATGACAGCCAGCAAGGGGAAGGCGGCCCCATGTCTTGGGCTCTCGAGAGCCGGACGGGCTCGTAATTTTTTTAGAAGGGCCAGGGGAAGCCGGCTAGGCTACCCATGGCTATTTACTCCGACACACAGAGATCAGACTGTTTGAGGTATGGTCGCTACAAGATGGTATCAAAGCACACGCTGACTGTAGAACACGACCACTAGCTAAAGCCCTAGATCACTACTCTCTTCTCATTTCTGACTCCTCTCCATTTTCTACTCTTTAGGAAGGCGGACGCAAGGAACAAGTTTGCACAACCGGATGAAGAAACACCCTTTGGACGACACTTGAAGGAAGTCACTAGGTACTTGAACATCGGAATACCAAGCTTCACCAGGACTTACAACGCCACTTTACCAGAAGAGGAGTGCTGGATGATTCAAGTTCAAGTTCCAGGAAGGACATTTACGCCAGTCACTGAGCCCATAGAGTTTTCCTTTGATGCACCAACCTGGAGTCTAGGAAAGAGTATGGCAGCTCACATCATCATGGGACGCATTGGAGAAGTTTACCACAAGGATCTCAAAGATACTATCTACCAGATTTGTGGGCGCCGAGATGAGCAATGGGAGATGATTAGCACCAGGAAGGATAGATCAATTGCAGCTTTCATCCAGGAGTTAAACCAGCATATTCGCCGCCAGGAGAACCAGATGTGCGCAGGCATGATAGATCTGAAGAAGGCGATGACAAGGATCACAGAGCTTGAGGAAGGACTCAAGGAAAATCGCGAAGATTATAAGGAGGAAATCGTCGTACTAGTGGAGAAGAATGACGATATGGAAAGGAAGCTAGGAGTATTCATGGGAGACCCTGCGCCAGGAGGAGAAGACGATGAACCCAAGGAGATTCGTTCTGAGGAGTACATCATCATTGATGACACCGACTCGGACCCTGACGATAGTGATGATGATTATGAAGACGAAGCTGGAGCAGATATCATGGAGTCTTCGACCAATCAATATTTCTAGTTGACCACCAAAACAGCGGTAGTAGTCTACCATGTATATAGTATAGTCCGAGCACTTTGTAACGATAAGTTCTAGACCGATTGTATGCCCTTGCTTGATTGATTGAGTGATATGATTGTGTTTGTCTCATGAGAATATGGGTAGTGTTTTCTCACTAGACCTCATTCTATTCTATTCTCTTCCCTCTAAACCCTCAGATGCCTCCGAGATGTGACCCCGGATTTACCTTTCCACTGGAGCTCACTCAGTTGATCCAGCAGCAGAATACCCTGATGCAGTTGTTAGTTCAGAACCAAGGCAACAACAACTACTACTACAACCCACCACCACCACCAGTTGACAACTTAGCCCGCTTTCTGAGGTTGCAGCCTCCGGTGTTTTTCAGTAGCACGGAGCCGATAGTGGCAGATGATTGGCTCCACAGGATTGGAAGGGAGTTAACCACTGCAGGATGCACATATGCTGAGAGGGTGCGTTTTGCCGCGCACCAATTGGATGGACCAGCAGCCTCATGGTGGGAGAATTACACTATCACCTGTCATATAGCCACTGTTACATGGGACCAGTTCCAGCAGGCTTTTCACACTGCCCATGTATCAGCAGGAGCTATGGCCATAAAGAAGCGTGAGTTTCGCAACTTATGCCAAGGAGGACGCACAGTTAGCCAGTATGTGGATGACTTTAGCAAGCTAGCCCGTTATGCCCCAGATGATGTTGCTACGGATGCGGCTAAGCAGGAGAAGTTTTTGGAGGGATTGAATGATGAGCTGAGCATGCAGTTGATGGTATCAACCTTTAATAACTACCAAAAGTTGGTAGATAGATCTCTCATGATTGAAGGGAAGTAACAGCAGATTGATAACCGCAAGAGGAAGTATGGACAAGGGAAGCGTAATTCAGGAGCTCAGCAGAGACCCCGTTTCACCCCGAACTCGGGAGGACTTGTGCATAACCATGGAGGCCACACTCACAATGGAGGAAGTTCACACAACCATAGTGGCTCCAAGAATGGTAATGGAGGAAGCAACGGACAGAACCGTTCCAACCCATCAACGCCCGCCAAGAAAGATCTAAGCCACGTTACTTGCTACAAGTGCCAGAAGACCGGACATTACGCCAATGAATGTCCTGAAGCTAAGAACGGAAACGGCAATGGAAGCTCTGGGAAGAAGCCCAACCCTTTCAACAGGGGACAAGTGAACCACGTCAACGTGGAGGAGATTGAAGCCCAGCCAGATGCAGTAATAGGTAAGTTTTTGGTTAAGTCTTTTACTGCAGTCGTACTTTTCGATACTGGTGCATCGCATTCATACATATCAAGGGGATTTGTGAATAAGTATAAACTGCCCACCAAAGTTCTTAGTACACCTATGTTAGTGAGCTCGCCAGGAGCAGAGTATATGGCAAGCCAAGGATGTTTTCAGATACCGTTGGTCATAGGTAGGCACGTTTTCCCCTCAGACCTGATAATTCTGGAGTCGCAAGGTTTGGATGTGATTCTGGGTATGGATTGGCTCTCGATGTATGGAGGAAACATCGATTGCGCTAGTAAGTCGATTTTTCTCACCACCCCAGAAGGAAGAAGGATCAAGTATGTATCCTGGCATTTGCCGATTAGGACTCAAGTAAATTCCTTAACAGGAGTTGTACAGGAGGAAGTACCAGTGGTGAAGGATTTCCCAGATGTATTTCCAGAAGTGTTGCCAGGCATGCCACCGGATAGAGACATAGAGTTTTTGATTGAGCTTTTGCCAGGCACAGGGCCAATATCTAAGAGACCATACAGGATGCCCGCACAGGATTTAGAGGAAATTAAGAAACATATTAAGGAGTTATTGGATAAAGGATATATTCACCCAAGTTCGTCACCTTGGGGATCAACAGTACTTCTAGTGGAGAAGAAGGATGGATTGTTAAGGATGGTTGTTGATTATCGAGGATTGAATGAAGTAACGATCAAGAGCAAGTACCCACTGTCGATGATCAATGATTTGTTTGATCAGCTGCAAGGAGCTAAGGTGTTTTCCATGATCGATCTGCGATCAGGTTACCACCAGTTGAAGATTCGAGAGCAGAATATACCTAAGATATCTTTTACCACAAGGTACGGGCTATATGAGTATACTGTTATGTCATTTGGTTTGACTAACACACCTGCTTATTTTATGAACATGATGAACAAGGTGTTTACGGAGTTTCTGGATAAGTTCGTCGTAGTGTTCATAGATGATATTTTGGTCTACTCGAAAAATGAAGAGGAGCATAAGGAGCACTTGCGTTGGGTACTTGGGAAGCTCAGAGAACATCAGCTATACGCCAAGTTCAGCAAGTGTGAGTTTTGGTTAAAGGAAGTTGGATTCCTTGGACATGTTATATCCGGAGAAGGAATAGCAATAGACCCCAACAAGGTCGTCACTGTGACAAATTCGGAGTTTTCTTGGACTCGTAGGATACTATCGGAGGTTCATTGAGAATTTCTCGAAGATTGCAAAAGGGTTGCAATGGACAAGAAGTACATGCAAGCACTCCTATTAAAACAAGATGTACAAGGAATGATAAAGATCAATTACGACAACACTCCGGTTAGAAATGGAAGGTAAAGAATATGAACTTGACAAGATGAGAGGATACTTGATGAAATCAACAACACACTGCCTCCGGAACTATTGAGAAAAAAGGGCACAAGGGGTGAGAAAGATTTCAGACAGCACTCCGGTTGAGAAGGGAGGCAAAACTTAACAAAATGGGAAGAACTTAAAAGAGGGCACGACACTCCGGTTGAATGGATAAGAAAAAGGAAAGAACATGATCTTGGCAAAACAAGATGATGGGACGAAAAGAGCAACGTCACCATGCCTCCGGAACAAATGAATGGAAAACTAGATGGTTGGGAAGAAAAAGAACGCAGAAGATGAATGGAATCTCTCGCAAATAAAATTGAAAGAGCATGCTTACGAAGAAGAGGTTGAATGGAGTTGTTGGAAAACCAACAACGAAAAGAGTAAGCTTGTAGTGGGCTTATGGAAAACTTCTCAAAATTGAGGCGAAATTCTGCCACTACGGAAACAATAGATTGGATTTATATCAACAAGGAGACGAGAAGCTTATTTCACCGGGATAGGAAGGAGAAGATTGGATCATTGATAAGCATCACAGTAGCAACATTCCCAATTGAAGGCTTTCGGTGAAATCTAAACCAAGATACTCCAATGAAGAGATTGATGGATTGAGAAGAGCTCATGCTCGAAGAAATTGATGGGTTTAACTATCTCATTCTTGACAACTTGCGAATCATGAAACACGAAAGAAATTGTCAAGAATGACATAACACCATCTGAAAAGATAAGGTAGAAGGAATTTCACTTCGGAATGCAAGATGAAGAATACTTGAGCTCCTCTGAAAAGAATCTCATTGAACACTTCGAGAAGGAATTAAATCCTTGATGAACCACCATGTAGAACCTTCATGAAGAACTCCGATAATAAAAGAATGACCAAAAAAGAAGTGAAGAATGAAAAGAATAAGGTTGAAGCCTTGCAATGATTTAGATGGATCTTCGCGACGATATAATAGAGAGAGCTTGGAACTCCAGGAAAAGAAAAGGTGAAACACTAGGAACCAAGAATTGTATCATGAATGATCTCCGGAAGAAAAGAATAGAATCACCTCAAAGAAAACAAGAATAAGATTTACTGTATGTTTATCCTTCATCAACTTAACTAGATGACAAGCAACGGATTTGGCATACTACTTATTCTTCTTGAAAAGATTGAAAAGATATAGCCCAAACTTGAGAAAGGTCTTCAACGAACCACCGGTAGGATTTGGAAAGAACGAATGAATTGATATGATAACGAAGGAAGAGAAATCTTTAATGAACCACCGTAAGAATTGAAAATGACGAAGATACTTGAGTGAATCAAGATGCCAGAGAACGAAGAGATCATGAACTGATTAGAGAATACTTGAATGATGCACCGGTAAGATTTGAAGAACAATAGCTGAAAGCTGAGAAAGAATAATTCTGAGATGATGTGCTCCGAAGAATCAAACTGAAAAGACTCCTGAATTGCTCCGGATGGGTGAAAAGAATTCTCACAATCGAAAACAATTATGAGAGGATGGATCAAGCTAGAACCATGAATCTTCAAGAGAACAGATATGATTGAAGAGAAACTCTTCTTCGGTCTCCAAATCCGAGAATGACGACGAGAAACATCATCAAGATTCATTGAGACACTCCGGAATGATTAAAAGAGGAAATGTTGCCAAAGATGAAAAAAATTTGAAAGCGATATTGGAGAAGGCAATTGACTGATGCAAATGCATTCTTACGTCAAACTTGGAGATGAATTTGAGAGTAACTCCAGGAAAATTAGAAGAGTTAGGTAGATCCTGGGAAAAGACCTGTGGGTTAGGGCCCACTCAAAATATACACCATTGTATGATTTCAAAGATAGATTGCGTTGGTTTAATTAAACGGCTTGAATGAGATAGAAATCTCAAAATAGCTTGAACGGATTGAGAATGGAAACGAATCTTCTGAGATATCTTCGCACCCCGAAACAAATGAATAGTGAGAGGTGAATGACAAAGAGGTGGAACATCATGAGAAAACATTTGAAACGAGGAAAGGATATGATCAACAAAGCTTGACTTGAATCCACCGGAGAAGAAAAGAGAACGAAGAATGATAAACTTGAAGCTCCGTTAGAATCTTCATGAGAATCACCGGATAAGAACATTGACAAAAAAGAATGGAGAGACTTCACATCAATAAGATGGATACTTGATTAAGAAATCTGAGTCCTTGACGAAAAAGGGTGGGAGGGCGGGAAAACAAAGGAAACTTGGGACGGATGAAACAAACAACATTGGGAAAACTGAGAGGTGATCTTGCGAATACTGAAAATGATCGGATCCACTTGGAGAGAAAAAATACACTGGTTGAAAAGGATTGACATGACAACCTCGATAATCAAGAAGGATTGGTATTCACATAGAAGTGTGAGAACACCACTTAGGAAAGGTATGGAATCACCACTTGACTTCGAAGCAACTCGAATACCACAACTGAAAACAAAAACAAAGGATTGGCTTGAAAAATAAGCCAGAACAAACATATGATAGAGATTTTGTCCGAAGTTTTCATGGTGGGGCCCACACGGGCTCGATCGTACAACACCATCATGTACAAGGCAGTGCACATGACATACGAAGCGTCCCCGAGTCAGCATAGCCAAGGACTCTTTAAGACACAATGAAACCACTGTAAAACCAACCGTGGATAGGCGGACCACTAGACGTCGAACCCCAATCTCATATCATGCATATGTCGGAAAGATATCCTAGGAACTACTTGAATTCCCACTTATAAACTCCCGAAACTTTCTGGTTATGCAATCAGGTGTTGGGATATAGGGGAAGCATAATATCTCACCCAAACTAACAATTCCATGTATTGAATAAGAAAGGGATAAAGAGTTGGCTTACAATCGCCACTTCACACAATACATAAAAATAGCATTACATCATCTAGAATACAATCAAGGTCCGACTATGGAACCAAATAAAGAAAGACCACCCCAAATGCTAGATCCCCAATCGTCCCGACTGGGCTCCACTATAGAACAACTGGAACGAAAGAACACAACGAACACGATCTTCATCAAGCTCCCACTTTAGCTCGGTTGAGACATCTGCACTAGTATCATTGGCACCTGCAACTGTTTGGAAGTATTTGTGAGCCACGAGGACTCAGCAATCTCTCACCCGCGAGATCAAGACTATTTAAGCTTATGGGTAAGAAAGGGTAGTGAGGTGGAGCTGCAGCACTAAGCATATATGGTGGCTAACTTATGCAAATAAGAGCGAGAAGATAAGCAATGCAACGGTCGTGAACTAGAAGTGATCAAGAAGTGATCCTGAAACTACTTACGCACAAACATAACTCCAAAACCGTGTTCACTTCCCGGACTCCAACGAAAAGAGACCATCATGGCTACACACACAGTTGATGCATTTTAATTAAGTCACGTGTCAAGTTCTCTACAACCGAACATTAACAAATTCCCATCTGCCCATAACCGCGGGCACGGCTTTCGAAAGTTCAAAACCCTGCAGGGGTGTCCCAACTTAGCCCATCACAAGCTCTAACGGTCAACGAAGGATATTCCTTCTCCCAGGAAGACCCGATCAAACTCGGAATCCCGGTTACAAGACATTTCGACAATGGTAAAACAAGACCAGCAAGACCACCCGCTGTGCCGACAAATCCCGATAGGAGCTGCACATATCTCGTTCTCAGGTCACATCGGATAAGCAAAGCGTACAGGAGCCAACGTAACCCAAGTTGCCAAGGGACGGCCCTGCACGGTGCTCTAGTTTGGACCAACACTCAGAGGAGCACTGGCCCGGGGGTTTAAATAAAGATGACCCTTGAGTCTACAAAACCCAAGGGAAAAGGCTTAGGTGGAAAATGGTAAATCCAAGGTTGGGCCTTGCTGGAGGAGTTTTATTCAAGGCGAACTGTCAAGGGGTTACCATTATAACCCAACCGTGTAAGGAACGCAAAATCAAGGAACATAACACCGGTATGACGGAAACTAGGGCGGCAAGAGTGGAACAAAACACCAGGCATAAGGCCAAGCCTTTCACCCTTTACCAAGTATCACTACAAAAATACACTTCCGTGATGATACGTGTTTTTCACAGTAGGTCGCGTTTTTTTTCATGCATGTACATCCATGAAAAATTTATGACAGAATCAAGATAGTCATACCTGTGCTGTCATAGAAGTGTTCCATGACATTACCAAAATTATCATCATGGAAGTGTCCACTTCCATGACGATAAATCGCGCGTCACAGAAGTGCTTTCATCAAGGATGACCGACACGTTGCATCCACCGTAACGAAATGTTGTTAAGCTATTGGGTAGGGTTTTGGATCCGATAACGCGTTAACAGCCCCGACCAATGGGAAATTTCCACGTGTGAAATTCTTATTGGCCGGACGAAACACGTGTCAGCTCGTCAGTGGGTCAGATAGGCACATATGATATGTCGACACGTGCGATGTCCCACCACTGGCCCATTTAGCTTACAAAGCCGGCCCGTTTGACTTGGTCAAAAGTTAACGGGCTAGCCCATGAAAAGCCTGTTAATAGTCTCTTTGCAAATAGCCCATTTTATGGCCCGTTAACTCACGGCCCGTTACGCCCTAAAGGAAATCAGCCCAACAACGTCATGTGGGCCATCGAATATAACACCAGCCCATTTTCACTTTCGGCCCATGTATGGCCCACGACGTCTTTCGGCCCATATGAGGCCTTCGTATCTTTTGGCCCTTTATAGGCCCACGGTGACTCTAGCCCATAATGAACAATAATTTTATTTATACCCGTTAACGGCCCGTGATTGACATGGGCCGTTTCCAGCCCGTGTTAGCTTTCAGTCTATTGACGACCCATACGTTCTTGGGCTCCTTTTCGGCCCTCGATTACTTCCGACCCGTTACTGGCCTGTTCCCCTAATGGGCCAAATTCGGCCCATGGCAAGAGTCGGCCCATTACTGGCCTGTTCCCCTAATGGGCCAAATTCGGCCCATGGCAAGAGTCGGCCCGTTACTGGCCTGTTACCCTAATGGGCCAAATTCGTCCCATGGCAAGAGTCGGCCCGTTTCTGGCCTGTTAATTCGTTGCGCCGTTTCCAGCCTGTCCTATATTCTGGCCCATTAACGACCCGTTATGCCTGTGACAGAATTAAGCCTTTGCTGTCCTACGGCCTGTTAACAGCCTGTTATCGTGCTGGGCCGATACCAATTACGCCCGATTACAGCCCATGTAGACCCATTTATCCGACGGCCCGAGGCCCACCGATTACAGGCCCATTTATCGATGGCCCATAGGAGACCCATGGATCATACGGCCCGTATATGGCCCATGGTAGTTGCGGCCACTAGCAAACCAGGGAAAAAGAAGACTAGGAAATAAATAAGGCCGAAACTAACGCTAGGCTATTAAGGCGATTACACAGATTACATCCAGTCGGCATCAAAGATCGCCACCTGTTCAAATATAGGGAACACCCTACACTATACAAAAATGGCTTGCTGTTTTCTTCAGCCAGTGGCTGCACGTTAAGAATAAATTTTGTATCGCACCAAAACAAATTACAACTATATAACAAAAGGAAGGTTGGCACAAAACTTAACAGTCTAGCACATAAATGCACCACCAGAAGTTCAGAAGCTCAGTTCATTTGACCCGACTTTTATGTTTTCATGTTGTATTGTCCGATGGAGCACCATAACCCTCGCCTTCATTTCCCCTAGGCTCTTGAACAACATAGCAAATGTCTGATAGTCTGGTTTCAAAACCATGCATATCTTGACGACATTGAGCAATGTTTCTCCTTGTTTCACAAAGGCTCTCTGTTAGGGAATGGACTTGTGTCTGGAGCGCAGATACAACATTGCTTTGAGCTTGCATATCTTGATCATGAGGCAGTTTGGACGATATTGCCTTAACAACCAACCCAGTATTGCGCAGGAACGTGCTTTTGGCACTGTTAGTGGACAGGTACTGACCCACTGCAGCAAGAGCTGACATTGCGGTTATAGTTGCCTCGCCACCTTCAGAAGGTGGCGGTTCCACCATTTTTTTCCATAGCTCACTAAAAAGCTGAGGTTTTACATTAGTAGTACCAGAACAGAAGATATTAAGGAGGTAGCAAAACCAAACAAAATAGCTTTGGTATATATACAGAACTTATTCTGGTGAACCCATGTAAAATATTAGTTGTATTTCATTGCAAAGTACATTATAAAACCAGGTTCCAAACATATGACAATGTACCATTGCTAATGTATTGTCTATTTCTTCACATTGTATTGAGGGCTAAGGATAAAGAGACGAAGTTTATAATACGGTAAGCATAGTATGACATCATTCATATCACAAAACAACTGAGAACAGACAAACATGCAATTGTAACATTGTGTGGGCAAGTCCAGCACGGAACTAGATTACGGGTCAAGATCAAAGGAACATCACTCCTCTCTTTTAAACCTTGTAAGGTGCAATGATACGCTAAGACAATTGTGTATAAAATTGAAAAGAGTAATAGACATTGGCTGCAAACCATGCAGTTCAAGGCACAAGTCAGTGTAAATAGTAGTTAAAAGGCATGAGGATTAAGGACTTACAACAGTGGCTTTGACTGGTGTAGTCATGCCCTTCTTCTTGCTGGTGTGACAGTCCTTGAAGATTTCCACAACATTTGGTTCAGGTACTTTTTGGTCCTTGCGGGCTTTCCTCTGCATTTCGAACAAGTCAATATAGATCTGATAATATGGTACAGCGAAAAGAGTGAAACGACAGCTAATTACAAGAGCCTCACAGTGTGCAATATAGCTACGAGATCTTGTCGCCTATTGGAATTTCACTTTCGTACGGTTGGCCTTGTTCTTTGAACAGTTCACCTACAAGAAGATAGATTTGTGTGGCACATGCGTAAATAGGACTTCAACATGTGATCTGATCACATATATATAACGTACCTGATACTTCGGATCAAACCAGTGTTTAACAAGGCGCCTCCAGTCTTCATCCGATATATTTTCCACTTGAGATGTTTGGGAAAGTTCACTGTTAGCCTTGCCTTCAAAGTGAGTTTTCCTCAAGTTATACCAATACTGTCGCAGAGCAGACTTGAAAACATGGGTGCAAGTTTGTCTGGTTGCATCATCTTGGCTATCCAACTTGAACCTCATCTGTTGAAAATTATGGGAGTCTCATTATCAGCAACCTAGAAAGTATGGGACAGAGCAAGACGATATTACTAGTTTCCATACATAACCATACTTACAGATAAATGGCCGAGGAAGGTGTTGAACTGGGTTTCATCTTTGTCATTCCTGTACTGAATCCATGTTGGGAGGATACATACATGACACCTAACGGCAACCGCTGCCTCTGATACTAACTTGGCTGACTCTGTAGCATCACGTGGCCTTTTTAAACCTGCCTCAAAACGGACCTCCATTCTTCCTCCTCTAGATTTAGTTAACCTATCGAGCATTATCCCTGATGTTTGTTTCCTCTTGCGCCTAGGTGCTAGTCCAACAACGAACATAGGAAGTGTTAGTGTACATCAAACTGTGAGACTACATATAAAGAAGCATGCAACTGTAACTTGACTCCAGCAACTACCTTCTTGTTGTTGAAGCTCACAAGGTTCATCTGATATTGCCAACTCGTCTTGTGTCAAGAGTGCTTGGGAAGTAGTGTCAGGTGGCAAGGGAGCTTGGGAACGTGCTGCTAGCTCAGTTGACACACGAGTAAGTCATGCAGCTGGTAGTACTGTGGTAGGTGTCACAAGAACTAGGGTTGTCTCTGCTTGTTTGGTGGCAGCTATTTGTTTTTGTTTGGCTTTTTTTTCAACTCGTGTAGCATGGTATGCCGTGTTTGTAGAATTTTCCGCTAGACTTTGACCGTCTGTTGCACCATTAGTACCAACAGAATCTGCAGGATTCATCCGCTTCTCATTCCCTGCCATTCTGTGTTTCTTCCTCTTTCTCTGTGCCATGTTAAGTCAAGCCAACAAGAAAAACGAATAACAATTTAGTTCTTCAGAACAAATTGATGCGTGATGCAGACGAACTAAACTTTGGTGTTAGACAACCACATGATAGGAGGATGTAATATGTATGAAAAACAGGACGGAAGAGATAACCAGAACTATGATGTGTTAACTAAGAAGAAGACATTTCACCAAATTAGAAGCAATGCAATGGAAGGTACACACCATATGAAAGATGCTAAAAATATCGCTCTGCCAAGTTAACAGTGTCTCATCATAAATGGCATTTAAACAAATGTGAAGGAGTACAAGAAATAAATCATATGCAAGATGCAAACAACATCACACTACCATGTTAGAGGTCTCTCGTCATTAGTGCCATTGCATATTCACAGCTTATGATGTGTAAGCTAAGGAGAAGGCATTTCAACAAATTAGAAGTAATGAAAGCTAGACACCATATGAAAGATGCAACGAATATCACTCTACCAAGTTAAATCTGTCTCGTCATAAGTGCCATTTCAACAAATTAGTAGTACAAGCTAGAAAAGAATGTGAGATGTAACCTATATCACACTCCGAAGTCAAACGTGTCTTATGATAAGTGATTGTTGCAGGTTACACAATAGTAGTAATTTGATGTAAGAATATGGTGTGATAGATAGATATTGTATGTTCTAGAAACAGGAACACGTGTCTTATTCAAGTATAATGTGTAAAGTAAGCAGATGTAATTCAACAAAATTAGAAGCAAGACAAGCTAGACATCACACATAACATGCAACCACATATAACAATGCCAAGTTAGAGGGAGCACCGGTGATGCTGCACTAGAGGAGACGTGCTCATCATAAACACAGCTTTGTTGAGTGTCTATGCATGTGTTGTCTTGGAAATCATCTTGGGTGTGTGGAGGAGTAGAAACTGTAGAGGCCCTCCATTCGGAAGGAGCACCTTTATTCGATGCCTTGCTAACTTCCTTCCGCTTTATTGATTTTGAATTGTCAAGTAAAACCAACAAGAAAACGCAACAAAATTCTCTCTTCAGAACTCATTCATGCATGATACTGACAATCACTACTTTGATGTAAGGCAAACACATGATACCAGGATGGAATATGTACGAAAAACAGGACGGCATGGCATGTTCACAACTGTTTGTGTAAACTAAGCAGAAACCATTCCAGCAAACAAGAAGCAATGCAAGCTAGACACCACATGAAATATGCAACCAATATGACTCTACCAAGTTAAAAGCGTCCCATCATAAATGGAATTTCAACAAATTAGAAGCAGCGCATGCTATAAATCATATGAAAGATGCAACTAATATCGCACTTCATATACTAAAGGTGTCTCGTCATGTTGATTGATGCGGGATACAAAAAAACAATAGTTTTATGTAAGGACATGCTTAATAGATAGATGTACTATGTACTAAATACAGGAAGGCATGTCACATTAACAGGTATAATGTATAAGCTAAGCAGACTACCACATGCAGTTTAACCAGATTGGAAGAATTACAATCTAGACACCATATGCAACATGCAACCACATATCACGCTGCCAAGTTAGAGCAAGCACATGCGATGCTAGTGTAGGGGAAATGTTGTAATCAACTAAAGAGCTATGTTCACTACATCTAGCATTTCTGTTTCTTGAGAATCATGTCGGGAGGCTGATGCTGCATTCTTTAAATGAGGAGTAGTCCCCTTGCCTGCCTGCCTCGTCATAAGTGATTGATGAGGGATACACAAGAACATTAGTTTGATGTAAGAACATGGTTAATACGCAGATGTACTACCAAAAACAGAAAGGCATGTCATATTCAAAGGTATAATGTGTAAGCTAAGAAGATGCAATTTAACCAAATTGGAAGCAATACTGAAAGTGCAACTATCCCTAGGTGGTTTTGGTAATTCATAACAACATATAGCTCATTGAGCTAATGCTATTCCAAGATGATTATTTCAGGAAAGCTCAATGATTGGCATGGCATGGATGTGAAAGTGGAACCCTCAAAATGCTAAGGACAAAGGATTGGCTCAAGCTCAAAAGCTCAAGACTCTTCATTTTATATTTTAGTGATCCAAGATCACATTGAGTCTTTAGGAAAAGCCAATACTATTAAGGAGGGATGAGGTGTTGCTTAATGAGCCTCTTTCTTCATGTGCTTAGTGATATGCTCCAAAAACCCTCAACTACTTTCCCATATCCACATATGACCTAAACCCTAAGCCAAACTCGGTCCTACCGATTCTTCCTATCCGGCGCCACCGAGTTTCACTTGTCATTAGCCACTGCCAAACCCTAGCAATTTGGTTCTACCGATAAGGATCTCGGTCTCACCGAGATGGGGTTGCAAACTCTCTGTTTCCCTTTCGTAACTTTTCGGTCTTACCGAAAGAGCAAATCGGTCCCACCGAGATTGCAATGTAAACTCAGTGTTTCCCCTTTGTAACTTTTCGGTCTCACCGAGTTCCACTCGGTCTCACCAAAAGAGCAAATCGGTCCCACCGAGTTTGCCTGACCAACTCTCTGGTTAGCTAATTACCAAATTCGGTCTCACCGAGTTTGTGTAATCGGTCTCACCGATATTACGTTATGCCCAAACCCTAACCGAATCGGTCCTCCCGAGTTGCATGTCAGTCCCACCAAAATTCCTAACGGTCACTAGGTTTACTATTTCGGTCAGACCGAGTTTTCTGAGTCGGTCCCACCGAGATTGGTAAATTTTATGTAACGGTTGGATTTTGTGTGGAGGCTATATATACCCCTCCACCTCCTTCTTCATTCAAGGAGAGAGCCATCAGAACACACACACCATTCCAACTCATATGTTCTAAGAGAGAACCACCTACTCATGTGTTGAGATCAAGACATTCCATTCCTACCATATGAATCTTGATCTCTAGCCTTCCCAAGTTGCTTTCCACAAAAACCCTCTTTCCACCATATCCAAATCCTATGAGAGAGAGTTGAGTGTTGGGGAGACTATCATTTGAAGCACAAGAGCAAGGAGTTCATTACCTACACACCATTTGTTACTTCTTGGAGAGTGGTGTCTCCTAGATTGGCTAGGTGTCACTTGGGAGCCTCCGACAAGATTGTGGAGTTGAACCAAGGAGTTTGTAAGGGCATGGAGATCGCCTACTTCGTGAAGATCTACCACTAGTGAGGCAAGTCCTGTGTGGGCGATGGCCATGGTGGGATAGACAAGGTTGCTTCTTCGTGGACCCTTTGTGGGTGGTTGCTTCTTCGTGGACCCTTCGTGGGTGGAGCCCTGTGTGGACTCGCGCAACCGTTGCCCTAGGGTGGAGCCCTGTGTGGACTCGCGCAACCGTTACCCTTCGTGGGTTGAAGTCTCCATCAACGTGGATGTAGGATAGCACCACCTATCCAAACCACGGGAAAAACATCCGTGTCTCCAATAGTGTTTGAATTCTCCAAACCCTTCCCTTTACATTCTCGCAAGTTGCATGCTTTACTTTCCGCTGCCCATAAACTCTTTGCTTGCTTGAGTGATGTGATGATTGCTTGACTTGTCCTAAATTAGCTAAAATCTGCCAAGAACTAAAATTGGGAAAAGGTTAAGTTTTATTTGGTCAAGTAGTCTAATCACCCCCCCTCTAGACATACTTTCGATCCTACAAATACAAGCTAGACATCCGGCTGGAGTGGTGAGCATGATCATCTAGGACCTCAGAGCCTGGTGGGAGGCGGGCTGCTTCGCCACCATCGCAGCTTTTTAGTTGGCTCCCAGGTGATGCCTATCTTTGCTGGGCTTGTCACTGGCTCGGCCAGTGCCCTGACTAGCTATTTGTCTTCTGGTGCTCACGGGATGGTGGTTCATGTAAAAAAATATCTTTCCTTATCTTACCGACTTCGGCCTTTCGAATACAAGCTAGACACCATATGGAACATGCAACCACATAGGACACTGCAAAGTTAAAGCAAGCACCTGGGATGGTGGTTCATTGCGAGCGAGGTCATCAACTCTAGAGCTACGTTTACCGTGTCCATCTGCTGGCATTGCACCCTTTATAGCGTTGTAACGTGTCTTACCTACCCGCATACGAATCTGGAGCGACTTCTCTCTTTTCTTTTTGGCTTCTCTCATGGCAGCAGAGTCTGAAATACCCTTGCATAAAAACACAATAGTGAGAGTAAGGGTGAAGTGTGTGCAGAACTAGTGCACTGTAAAAGTAGAAGATAGCAGGTGGCTGAAAAATAAATGACAGGAGACATATGATAGCTCTACAACATTGCATGGCAAACAAAATTAGATTCTACTCCATATGATTTTGTAATATATGAGCACAGGAAATGCAGGTACTCCTCCAGCACACCACCACATGTGGTCATATCTAAGATAGCAGTCGACTGAAAATAAATAGGTCAGTCGATTTTTTAATGAACTGTCCGATCTATAAGGAACGGGCAGATGGCCTTCCTCTACCTCCCGCCAGTCACTGTTGACGATCTTTCTCGAACCGCCAGCGACCACCAGCCCAGACCCCTGCCTCTGCCGCCCCGCCCTCCCATCGACCTGACACCACCGCCGTGCTTGGCAGCGCCCCCAGGCCATCCCTTTAATCCCGGCCGACCTCCAGATCGGGCGCCAGTAGCTCTAGGCCGCACACGCCCCTAAGATAAACACCAAGGCGCTGCTTCCCCGGCGTAATAGGCGTACTAGCGCCTGTTACGCTAGGGAATGCTTCCGTTAATTGGGAATCAACTGTCCAGAAATTGAAATTCAGGGGGGGCGATGGACCTCTAGCTAAGGTGAAATAGTATATGAGGAGAAACCTTGTGCATCGCGAGTTACTAGGAACATCTAGTATCAAGAAGAAGCGGTCAACTAGTGTCTTCTGTGGGATGAATACCGTGCAAGCAGAGACGTAAGATTTGCACGAATAAGGGAAGAGGAGTACCTTTTTCGGTCGTCGGTGTGGTCACCTCCACATGTCGCGCCGATCTTCTTCTTTTTACCGGGGAAACTGATGTTCTGGAGGGTGCAGGCTTGGATGAACCCATGGCCAAATTGTTGACTGTGTTGCCGTGGTCGTATGTCGGCGGAGGGGAAGTAGATCCGAGGCGGCGAAGGATGGCGTAGCAGGAACAGGTCCGGTGCGGTGGAGGGTGGCGAAGTTGGAGCGGCAGTTGTGAGGCGCAGGACGGCGTGGCTGAACTGGCTCGGGTACGGACGGCTCGGCCTCGGCTTCAACTACTAGCCGTGGAGGGCGTTGTGGTTGAGGTTGCGGTGGACGACGACGTCGGGTATCAGCTCAGGCGTGATGGAGGAGGGCGGCGGTTGATGGGTGGGATGGGGTGGCGGACGGAGGACGCCGGGGTTTCGTGGCTGGTGGAGAGGTAGTTTTGGCGCCCACGGAGTATGGATGGGGAATTGGACGGGTGGGGGGGAACCATGTTTCGGTCTAGGACACGCTTGTTTTTGGCTTTTTTGAACAGAAGATGGGACGCGCTTGTTTGAAATTTGGGGAAAGTACAAACTTTGCCCCCCTCTTAAATTTCGGACCTACTGCGGGTCGGGGGTAGGATGGTAATCCCAGGTGTCCGAAATAGTGGGCGGGAGCGATTTCGGCCGCGTGCATGTGTGCTTAGGCGGCCATTGTGTATGAATGTTTTTCAGATGCGGTTGCGTGGCGTCTAGATGAAGCTACAAACCTACCCCGGTTTAGACCTTTGGACGTCGGGCCGGTAGGTTTCACGAGTCAGAGTTATTAGAAAAGTAATTTCCTTGTACTACCAAACATTGGTCTCGCGCGGTTTCGGGCGAGTAGAGGCTCTTTTGGTGCTTCGTTTGAAATTTTGAAACACAAGCATTCATGTTTAGAGTACTCTTAAACTATTAGGATTGACCTAAATAGACAACGTTATATTTGACCTTGTATGTTTGAAAACCTCATTAAATTATTCGCTTCTTCTTGAAATTTTGACACTTGAAAATTCTATAACTAAGATTATTTTGGATTGGAGGAGCTAAATTTGAATCTATTTTGTACACAACTACATATGCTATTATGTACAAAATCAGAGAAAAAATTGGTGCCCCATAATTTAGGTATGGTTTACAAATGCCATGATATCAAATTCAAATAATTGAATGGGCGTCATGTTGAATTCAATTTTTTTAAACCACCTTAAGTTGAATTCAAATGTATGCTAGTTCATAGGTAGCTATTTATAATGTCCATTGTGTAACTTTCATATGTATAGTGTGCTCTACACACACAACATGAACTATACTCACGTTTATGTTCGATTGCTAAAGCGATGCATTGTCTGGAGTTCAAAATACTAACTATGTGGATCAATTGTATCGAATAATAATATAGACATGCTCAAATTCGATGGAATCTAGATGTCTGATGGATCAATGACCGCTCCTTACGCGAATTGCAAATATCATGATCCCATCCTAATATTTGGATACAATTTATATCTTTAATCAATGTGTAGAGCAGTCTTTTACATGTAGTTTCACTCTCCATCGGTGGTCTCTAACACATGCTCACACACTCTCTCCCGAGGTGTCTTTCCCGCACACATGCTCTAGATATAATCCTCCCTCCCTCTCGTAATCATTTACAACTGTTTCCACTAACCTTTATCACAAGCACTCTTCCTCTCGCAAACATACACACGCACAATCCTCATTGACCCTTTCTATATACATGGGCCTGCCTACGTGTCTCATGTATGCACATTATCTTTACGCCTGTCTCTCACGCATTGTCTCACACCTTTCTTCCTAATCGATGAGTATGATTCTAGCAGAGCATTCTATAGGATGCCCCTTAAAGTTAGGTTGGATGAATAGTAATATCAGAGATAAAGGGGTTACCTTAGTCCGAGAACCTAGGGTTACAAATCCTAGCCGGCTTTGTCAGTGGACACAAAGTCCTTCACAATTCTGCTATCTTTGTCTTGTACGACTAGTCATCCATGGTCTTCCTAAATGCGTCACGGGCCGACCAATGTGGCGCAGGATGGAACCGAACGAAGGGCCTCACCTCGACCCACCGGACCTCACGCGGTGACACACCCTCTGCCCCCACGTCTCATGATCTCCTCAGACCCACACATACCAACACAAACACCACACACACAGAAAATTTCTCTTGGTGCCTCTATTCCCTCCCCCCTTGCATATACACACTCAAGGGAATGGAATCTCTTGTCTTGACGTCATATTCGTCTCTCTCTCTAGACCACTCTCATTTCTTGTGCTATATATCCCACGCCCCCCCCATCGGCCCCTCTATCCATGCCTCTCTCGAATACGTAATACACACACATACCTCTCTAGGCCCCGCCAAATGCATCAACTACACATTCACGCATGTTACATCACGTACCCCATTGATCTAAAAAGCCCTCTCTTCACGTTTATTTCGCATACAGCATTCCTTTTGAATAAAGTGTGGCCAAAAACTTATTTTAGAGTTTCTACATATATTCAACATTACAAAGTTATATGGAGGAGTACGAATGCTAATTTGCATTCCATGGTGCCCACAATGATATTTATTCCGCACTGTGAATTTGTATATTTTTATACTATATACAAAGTTATTCATAATAAAGAGAAATGAAGAGCATCTGTCTCTCTCTCTCCATCGCATACCCCCCTGTACGCCCCTTTCACGTATGCACACAAAACTATCTCCAGGTCCTCTAAAAGTAAGCCCCCAGAAAATTCACGCATGTTTCATCTTTCTCTCGCGATATATGCAATGACAATCATTGTATTTGAAGCAAAAGCACGATACGTACATTGGACTTCAGAATCCACTCATTAAGGTCACCATTTATGTTTAGTGGTTATTATACAGTCACGGGCTCACCGTACAACTCTGTATTTGCTCATGACATGACTAGTTAACCAGTTAAACGCTCCACGTGGAACCTCTAGTGTTGCATCACATTATCTCACTACCATCGTGCCCACCTGTCGACTTGTATCTACTCTACATCTACATTCTTATAAAATACATAAAATACACTCTTATAAAAAAACAGAGTTGGTGATGATGGTGTGCCTACCATCCTGCAATATAGGCCGTCCGATTTATATCTGACGGATAGGAAAGAAACTATGGCAATTTTGCAAAAAGGTACCCACACACCTCTCCACATTTGCAAATAAGGCCTTCCCTCGTTCATCCTTTTCTATCACAAGATAAACAAGTCATACAAATGCATCTTGATGTTACGTGCAACGCACGGGCATCTTGCTAGTAAGAATGAAAACAAACGACAAAAACATATTTGGACGGTGGTTTGAAGTCATTACCGCGGGCACAGCGGACAAGGTGGCCTTGTATTGGTATGCTGAGCCATCTGTTTTAACACACAGGAGCTGGTGTGGTGATTATACACACACGCACGCATGCACACGAACTGCATCCACGCAACACATGCACCCACGCACGCACGCAACACTCACACGTACACACGCAACCACGCACGCACGCAACACTCACATGCACGGACGCATGCATGCACACACCAGTACACCACACGACCAACACACACTCTCATGCTCAAGTGCTCAACCTACACGTGCATGCGCACACATCAGGCCCTGACAGACACATACACAACCAGGTGATTCCCGTGCACGGGTTGGAGCCTTGTCGCACCTGCGTAAATTTGTGTTTATCTGACCTTTTGCCTATGCAAACTGACAGGTGGGACCCACAAGGAATGTGGTCAATTTAACTAGTCAACATGGCGCCACGCAGGCTATTTGGCCGGTTAACAGAGTGCAATCCGATGCTGAATTGTGAGCAAGTGACCATATAATCACCGCAAAACGTATATAGTGACCGTAATCAGCTTATTCTGAAGTTCGGTGACTGTATTACGCTTTTCTCTCTGTATGCCCTCCAAAACTACATCTCTACACGTTCTCGCATGTTACATCTAACAACTATGCAATACATCACTACTACTACACTCTAACACAATAAATCATATGTGTTTTTAGTTTTACTAGATATCATATTGTTACTTATAATTATTCAGTTTGCATACATTAAAATTTCCTTTGAAATGTATGGCCAGTATCATCTACCGCGCAGGAAAAATCCCGCCCTTTCCTGTTTAATCGGGTTTGTATCGATGGATCATGCGAAACAACAAAACTATAGTACTATACAGTACAAGTGACAGTTCACTGGGCCGTCGTGTCGTCTACTCCTCCGTCGTAAGAGTGGAGCACTCGCTTTCATAAATCTTCTAGTCCCTTTCGCCGACATGTGGGACATCAAGCTACCGGGTCCACGTGCCATACCGGAATATAGTGCAAAGCAGCCGGGGTGAAGCACCCCACTCATGGCGTCGGTGTTGTAATGAGCAATGAGGCGTCAAATCACAAAGCTGCACCTTTCCCGCAGTTAAGTTGGAGGGACGAAGCAACCATCATTTCACTCGTTGCTGAATCCGCTTCTCCCTCATCTTCTTCAACTTAACCACGTGTTGATTCTGCCGTTGTTCTGCCTCATGTGGGACACGGATCGGCTTGGTAAAGCACTGACACGTGGGACCGCATGTTAGCAAACCGCGAGGACAACGTCCTCCGAAAATAAGAAGCCTAATCCTAGACTTAAAAAGGGCTACGTAGCTGCTACGTATACTTTCCATCTAATCTATATATGCCCCCCTAATTTTCAGGTGGGTGGGCCTAATCCTCTCCTTTAATCCAATCAAATAGTCCCACATCACATCAGTTCGTAACTTTACGTAAACCATTACGTGGATGTAGCATTGCTCAAATAAGAAACCTCCCCCGCCATCCACGCGGAAAAATCACCTCCTTTTTACTAATCTTGATTCTATAATTTTTTAGATCAATATAATTGAGATTTGTATAGATAGCACACAGGAGCAAAACCAAGTGGTATGGTTAAGGGCATCCACAATGTGTAGCCAAATGTGAAAATAGCTTTTGGCATCGTGGGAACCATTGTGGATGGTGTTGCCAAAGCCAAAAAGATGGAACCGAAGCTCCCTGATTGATTGATTGATTGATTGAAGGAATAGAAAAATGCAACGTCTCTCCTCTTTCTCCCATGCTTGGATGCATGTAGTACAGTATAGAGCACAGAGTCTACTCCCCTGTCCCTTCTATCACAAATCACAAAGCAGTGAGGCGTCAAATCACAAAAGCATGGACGAAGCAACCATCATTTCACTCTTTGCTGACTCTGCTTCTCCATCATCTTCTTCGAGAAACCATCTCACCGCACTAGTACTCCTAGTAGTACTCCCTCCAGTCCTTTTTTGTCTGCGTCTAAGAAAATTTCGTTTTCCCCGCAATGCTCTGCGCATTGGCATTTTTTCGCTGCTCTTTCCAACCGGGCCCTCAATCCCTTTCCACCGCATACGTGCCTGCAGTAATCCCATCTCTCTTTCCCATGTGCTTCGCATCTTCCCAAGGCAGAGAGAGCTGCTGTCATGCAGAAACAGGAGAGAGAGAGCAAGAGGCGCATGCGTGCAGAGAGATGGATAGGGGAGAGAGACAGACGACCTGCATGCATGCGGAAGTGAGAAGGTTGGTTTGCATGGCGCTGCATTAATCAAGCGATGAGGAGTGAGATGGTTAGCTCTTTGGTCTTTGGAGAAAAAAATACGCATTAATTGACACGTGAAACGAGGATTTGTATCGATTAAATCCCGCGAAGGAAAAACCCGCCTTTCTTTTTTAACACTAGTACTCCTAGTACATACGTACTTATCCTGTTTGGGTCTAGCCTTGCATTGCCAAACTTCGCCGCACATTTTTGCCAAGCTTGCCTAAAGTTTTCAAAATGAGAAGGAGGTACACTTGCACATGGCTATCGCGGGCGCGCCGCACCCTCACACGGTCGCTCCTGCACGCCGCAAACCCAACCAAGGGAACGCACCCTCACTGACACGTGCTGTCGCATGTGAACAAACCAAACTCAGCCATCCTATCACTGACACATAATTTTCGTTCATAGAGTATGATTATCCAACCGCATGTTGGGGAGTATCCGTACGGCCCATGCGGTGGTCTGCTGGGGAAGAAGAAGAGGTGAGGAAGAAGGAAAGAAGGGTTAGGAGACGTAGGATATTCATCCAACCGCTTGAAATGGTAGACTGACCCAAGTCAGGCGACTTGCATAACAAATATATGTTTTACACAGCAAAAGATCCATAAAAACAACAACATAAAGAAAAACTATCACTGCTCGCAGAAAGAGACGACCTCGTCGTCTTTGGCTGCCGGCGCGAACCAGCCGTCGCTGCCGACGTGTGTCTCCGCACCGTGGTTGTCCTCGGCCTCCAGCTACTCGTTCAAGTAGAGCGTGTAGGTGCTCTGCAAGGACGAGAGCACAGCCCGGTTCAAGTCGACGACATCCGGTTCCGCCTGCAGGAGGTCCTCGATGGCAGCGGCATCCGCGCACTCCGCGTCGAGTCGAGCCTTCGCCACCCGGTTCAAGTCCAGGACGTCCGATTCCGTCTGCAGGAGGGCGTCAATGAGAGCGGCATCCGCGCGCTCTGCGTCGAGTCGAGCCTCTGCCGCCCGGTTCAAGTCCAGGACGTCCGGTTCCGCCTGCAGGAGGGCCTCGATGGCAGCGGCATCCGCGCGCTCCGCCTCAAGTTGAGCCTCTGCCGCCCGGTTCACATCCACGACATCCGGTTCCGCCTGCAGGAGAGCCTCGATGGCAGTGGCATGCGCACGCTCCACGTTGAGTTGAGCCTCTGCCTCCCAGTCCTCCTTTAGTATCGCCATGTTGAACTGCTGGTCCACCTGCACCATGGGGGACTCGGATGCCGGCACAAAGTAAACGTCCATCGTCTCATACCCATCGGGGGCCTTCTGCGTCGCGACCTCCACCATGAACATTGGATCGGCTTCCTCCTCCTCGTAGCTTGGCTCTAGAGAACTCGGGGATTGGCTCGCCGCAAAGCGAGCTTGGGAACGGAGGTCTGTGGCGCCGACCGCCGCCGCAACGCGGCGCTCCGGCGTCAGCATCTTGTAGTAAGTGATCTTGCAGCGCACCATGGCTTTCCGGCGAACTAGGGGACACTTGATGCGGCCTAGGGGATCGAAAGGTGGGGGAATGGGCTGGAGATTTGGTGTGGTTTTAGGGCAGTGGCTGCCATAGGCTGAGCAGCGAAGGTTCTGGTGTGAATAGTGGTTCCGGTGACGACCGGTCAATTGGTTTTTACTGTACATCGCTCTTGTCGCGTTCGCGTTGCAGCCCGGCACGCTGGACCCTCCATGTCGCTCACCGAATGGAACGCGCTTCGTCTTGCATTTTCGCTTGCTTGTGGGACCGCAGTTGAGAGCAAACCGATGTCCCTCCCCCTCCCCCTCCCGCGTCATTTATTATACCACCACTCCCTACGTTTTATGCGGAGTAAATAAAAACAGAGGGAGTATACTACGGATGAGGATCCCCTGACGTGGCCGAACGCATTGAGTAACTGACGTGCGGGGCCTAGCAAGCATGGGGTCCGCCAGTAAGTGACCGAAAGGGAGGGTAAGGCAGGGATACCTACGTCAGAGGATCCACTTCCACTGTACTACTTTGACCAAATGTTAGAGTAATAATATATGACATGCAACTTACACAAATGTTAGAGTAATAATATATGACATGCAACTTACACAAAGCATACAGGGTATAATGCATTTTTCGGGGCTAACTTTGACCAAATGTTAGAGTAATAATATATGACATGCAACTTACACAAAGCATACGGTCAAATTCATATGTGAAAGGAGTTTCCAATGATATAATTTTCACATTATACATCTCATGTACTATTAATCTTGTCAATAGTCAAATTGGAAACCATCTCGAGTACAAATCTAGGAGTACGTACGAATCTAACAATATTGATTGGGCGTTGTTGAATGTTGATACCTTTTTTTATCAAAGTAGAGATACTTTGACTACACATAAAACTTATATGTAAACTAGAAAGGATAGGAGGGAGTATATTGTGCGTTCAAAAACGAAACGAACATTGAATACCCTTTATATATGATTTGCAGATGCTATGATCACCGGTTCAAAATTTTGAATCCGCCTTAGGTATCACGTGCCCCCACTTGTTCCCTCTCGATTTCATCTCGGGGTCCGGAGATCTATTGAAAGAGGACTAGGGTGGGTACATGCGAATGATACTTGGTGGAATGTTCAAATGAGGCATGCGGGAGGATGGACTCGACTGGAGGGCGACATGATCGATGGAGAAGAGGGTTGGAGAGGAATGAGAACTAAGCAAACGCCACATGATTATACTTGAGCGGCTCAAATAAACAATAATTGTCTCGCTTGGCCTACATAGTGAAAGGCCTAATGCGCAACGCGGAGCACTAACGCTCGAATATGGCCGGGAAAACAGGGAAACCGACATGTGGGGCAGACTAGTCCAATGGAGGAGCTGGCCCATGACCTCCTCGCCACCGAAAACCGTTCATGTGGGTCATTGGGGCCAACAACAGGGCGCAGCTCCAGCGCCGCCTCTGGACACGGCGACCGCGGTGAGCGACATGCTCATATCGTAGCTAGACACGGTCTGTTTCAGTGTGCCGAGGGTGGCGTTAGTGTTGTGACACGACCAATGGTATGTTTGGTTTGTGCCCAAGGTTGCCCCATCAAAGCATTGGGTAGCCAAAAATTTTGTTGAGGTATTGGTTGCCCATGATTTGGCCGACATTGGCAAGAAAAATGAACTAGAGTTGGCTAGAGTTCATTGGCATGCCAAAGAAATGGCAACCATCCAAACAAAGACCAATCTTTTGGTCATGACCAAAATTTTGGTTGAGGTATTGGTTGCCCATGATTTGGCCGACATTGGCAAGAAAAATGAACTAGAGTTGGCTAGAGTTCATTGGCATGCCAAAAAAATGGCAACCATCCAAACAAAGACCAATCTTTGGGTCATGACCAAAATTTTGGTAAGGTGCACTTTGGCCACAATCCAAACACACCCCAACACCCGGCTCGTCGAGGATGCACAGGGTGCCGCGACGCATCCGCGGAGTGGTGTGGCAAGGCCAACTGCATCCTCTGGACCTGAGACCATGCCGGGTCATCTTGCTTTTTCAATGACATGCGTGGATCGCATGTGAGCAAAGGGCATCTCCAACGTTGCCACGACCGTAGCTGACTACCCTGGCACACCAAAACCCTCGTCCCTCGCGCTATCGCGTGGTGCGTTCCCAGCCGGCGCCAGCTACCCGCATTCATGTTGTCCGTTCGTATGTTGTCGTTAAGAGGCTCGGTGCCTGAGGAACCAACTCCGACGACTTAATGACGCACCCGGACGCTTGGACTCACCGGAATGCGCTACTTAAAGCAGAAACGCCCAGCTAACCTCCACACCATGGCACATCGTCGTCCTACCTGGCACCACATCCGCCATGACCGCAAGTGCGAATGCTCTGCGGGAGAGCTTGTCTTCGGGGATGAAGCTCGAGGTCGCCGCCCTCGCTCAAGTCGCCTCTCGCGACGCAATATTGGCGTAGCCGGACGCGGACGCGACCGCACAAGCGGTGGCCACGCTGGCGACCGACAACAGGAGCACCGTCAGCCACACGTCCTACTTGTCACCATCCAACGTCCGGCACCGCCGAGGTCGGGGACTCCTCCAAGGATGAGTAGGGCATGGGAGGCGGCAAGGCATGGTGTGCCAACTGGCCGGTCCGTATCCCGTGTTCTACTCTTCCTCGTCGGAGACCGCACCTTCACTTCACGGGTCTTGAACCCCGCCCCCGTACATAGAGATCGTAGATGGAGGACGTTGGTCGCCACCATAGAATAGGTTTAGGGTCGGGTTTCTTTTATTTTTCTGTCCTATAAAAGTTCGAAATGTAATGAAAATCTGTCGTGTTTGTATTAATCTCGGCCGGTGTATATGAACTTTCACAATAATATACATTTTGTAGGAGTACTAGCAAGATGCCCGTGCGTTGCACGAAAGATCAAGATCTTGTGGGAGAAAAGGATGAACGAGGGAAAGCCTTATCTACAAATGTGGAGAGGAGTGCGGGTAAATTGTCATAGTTTGCTTCCTATCCGTTAGATATAGATCAGACGGCCTATATTGCAAGATGACAGGCACACCATCATCACCAACTCTGCTTTTTATTAAACCGAGACAAATCTAACATGCGAAGTAAAATAAACACATAGGGTCTATACATACACAAATTATCTTAGGAACTCCAATAGTACGTCCACTACACACTCACGCATTTCACATCTTTCTACATTTACGGGAACCTACGAAAGGGTTAATGTAAATTGCCTATCTCTCTCCTCCCCTGATTTTCATGGTGGTGGGCCCCTTCCTCCCCCCAATCTACAATCAACAGCTCACACATTTCACATTACGTTAATTACGTAACTGGGATTACGTAGGTGTAGCATTATCGTCCTAAAAACCCAACTAAGCCAACCTCCCAGCATATCACGCAGGAAAAGACCCGGCCGCGCCGTTTTAGTCGGGATTACCTGATTACTAGTAGTAGTATCGATGGATCGCGCGAAGCAACAAATTTTTTTTTGAGGGGGCGAAGCACCTAGTTTAAAAGGAAAAAAGGCGGTACACTCACATCACTGCTGTCGCGGTCGCATTGCACTCCACACACGTTCGGTCCTGCACACGGCTCACGCAAAAGGAACGCGCTTCGGCTTGCCTCTTCACTGACATGTGGGACTGCACTTGGAGAAACCGACCATGCGCCAAACTCCCCCCGCCCACCGCGCGAAAATCCTCCC